>NC_028642.1:16982615-17003923 GCF_001406875.1 Solanum pennellii | reverse complement strand
ATTCATGTACTTACTTCAATGAGAAAGAGTAAAATCCGAAAGTTCGCTTGATTAATCAACAAAAATCACCAACAATCAATTACAAGAATCTCAAAATAATCAAGAATCTCACAAAAGGTCTAAAAAATAATCCAGAGTCTAACAATAATCAAGTGCCTACCAAATAATCCCGAGTCTAACCTCAAAAACGAGGTTTTTCGAACTATTTAAAAAAAATAAAAACCTAATTACATAAGGACTCTATTTACTGGAAATCTGTCAAAACGCGGCTGAATCAACGGACATCGCGACGGATCATCGTGGTCACGACGGACCGTCATGGACACCGTCGTCCCATACTTGATGCAATTTCTTCTGCTGCTCTCTTCATTACCCTCGACGGCAGGTATGACGGACCGTCACAGGCACAACGGTCCGTCGAGGGTCTCCGTTCCAAAACACTTGAACTCTTGGAATATGGGTACTGGGACTACTTCTCTGAACTTCATGACGAACCTGCAGGACGGACCGTTATGGATACGACGATCTGTCACGCATTCCGTAACCCCACACTTGGTCAGACTTCCCCATCTTCCTTCAGCAGCTGCACTACGCTGCCACCTACGGACCGTCACGAGCATGACGGACCGTCACAAGCTCCGTAGGTGGTCTCTTCTGCATTTCTTCGCTCAAAAACCTCCACATTCATCTTTGGACAGATTTCCTGCAAATAAGGAGAAACTTATATAAAAATTAGCACAAAAAGGCTTCCGGACACACGAAACTTAAGGAAAAAGTATTCATAATACCGTGAAACCACGGTATATCAGCCTCTAAGGCAGCTAAGGAGGCAGTGTGGCTTAGAAACTTTCTGAAAGACTTGGTGGTTGTTCCTGCAAAAGATATACAGCTTACAATATTTTGTGATAATATGGAGCGGTTGAAAATTGAAAGGAACCACGAAGTCATAAGAAGGCAAAACACATTGAGAGAAAATACCATTTGATTCGAGATATAGTACATATAGGGGATGTGATGGTAGCGAAGATTGCATCAGAGAACAACCTGGCAGACCCTTTTACCAAAGCTTTACCGCAAAAGTATTTTGATAGACATGTTGAAGGAATGGGAGATTGTTAGGATATACTATTAACCATGCGTTTTGATATAGTGTTATTATTGAACAATTGTTTATTCATTTATTCAATTCAATAAAGTGTTATATAAAATAGATTAATTGTCATATATGTGTCCTTAACTTATACAGTAGATGATTTGGTGTATATAGTTTAATCTTATACGCAGAAGATTTAATCATCGATTCTTATAAGTTAAAAATTATAGTTCACAATCATAGATAGAAATCTGGACAAAACCATCATAAAGATTGTAGCACGAGATTAAATGCAATTAATCTTGATTATGAGAATGGTGTATTTCTAACTTCTCGTGCTAGTACATTTGGTATGTATTGAACGGGACCGAGCAAAGATAGATGTTATAGACTTACTGATAAAAACATATTCTCTAAAATATTAAATGTACTAATATTCTTAATCTTGATATAACGATTATGATCTGTATATATTAATTATCATTATGATTTATTAAAAGGTGAGACTCTTAGATAGGTCAATATTCCTGGTAGATTTGATGATAACAATATATATTGGTTAAATAATTAGTTAGTTGATGGAATTCATGTCTCAATATAGAGATTGATGATACACCTTTTGTGAGAAGCTTATAAGTTTTCATGTGTAAACCCGACCGATAGATTTATGTATCTGACACAAGAAATAAGTTAAGTATTGCTCTAAAGAAAGTCAATCATTGAGTTAAATTCGTCAGTAATTTAATTTATTGATTTATATCAGTAATCTTAATATGGGAAATTACCTAAGTGTTTAATGGTGAATTTCAAAATAAATAGAGGAGTGCAATTACAAATTTTAGTGGAATGATTTTTAATTTATTATGGTATCTTTAGAAATATTTCCATAATGGGAAGCCTCAGTAATAAATTTTGTAGTCTATCCAGTGCCCAATTTAACTAGAACTCAGAATCTTATTTTCTAGAAAAAGGGAAAAAGAATCGTGTTCTTCTCCAAAAAGAAAAGAAACATGTGTTCGTTGTTTTTCTTGAAAGAAAAAGAATTCTCTTTAGACTGGGAAGAAATCCCTATAAATAGGGATTATTCTAACCTAAAAAGAGATTTAATCTAGTATTCTGTACAATACTTTTCCACCCAAGTATTGAGGTTAATTGGAATAACTGTAGAAGACCGTAGATCTAGAGTTGGATTTGCTTTAAGATATCTGCACATCACATGCTTCAAGAGGTAATGCTGAGTTAATTTTCAGCATACTTTGTATGTGATGCATATTTGTGATTGTTGTTTATATTCATGCAAGATGTATGATTCTGGAATGCTTCCGTTGTGTATGCTATTATCTAACAATATATGCCCTTTACTATGATTGAAGACTAACACGTAACACAATCTTATCCGACGATACGATATTTAATAAATGTTGGATCAATGGATAAGATTATGACATGTATATGTCCGTCAGTATAATCTAATTTTTGGATGGCAAGGGCACCAATATTCCAAAAATATGACGAAGGATATCTTCATACCATTAACGATAATTTGAATGTATATTTATTCGTTTTTCCTAATAATAATATTAGCGAAATTTGGAAATGATATTATCATTGAGAGTTTTGGTAATTGAAAAGTTTAGCATAGAATTTAGAGATTCAAACTTCAAACTTATTGATATAGTTTAAAGTATAACATTTTTCATCTTAAAATTCATCAGGTTTAATCACTTTATATAACAAGAATATTTTTACACAAAAAGCTACTTAATGTACTTTTTTGGGTGAACATAAGTTGTTTTCCTTATAACAAGTTCAATCCATTTATATTGTGTTAATATTCAAATGTCAACCTAAAAAACTATTATAGTTCTCAACACATTGCTTGCAAATAATAGTACTTACCACTAAATGTGGGATATATACATTTGTTGATTTCACTCATTTTATAATCAAGTAAGCTCGAAATTAGAACTTTTCCTAGCAAGAAAAATAATAACCAAATAAGAAATTTTTGGCCAAAAACATCCTTCAATTTATCCCACACATAAATTAAATTCTTAAAGTATTTTTTTAGCAAAAAAAATCTTTTAACTATACGCCAAACTTAAACTACATCCTTAAAGTATCATTTTAAGCAGAAAACATCCTTTAAGTATTTGTAAGTGAACAACTTTCATCCTTTTGTTAGATATTGTCAAAAAATTAAGGAATCTTACAAGAAAAAAAGAGTAGTTAACGTTTCTATCAACAAAAGTTATTCTGCAAAATTTCATTACTTTCTACAAAAATTTCTTTAAAAATAAATTTTAGACACTGTTGTTCATGAAAACTGAAAATGATTGGAAGATGTGAATACACATGATTTGCTTTTTTCGTAACGAAAAGAAGTTGGAGATTAATTATTTTTACCTTTTTCTTAACCAGTTAAATTAATGTATTTTTGGGTCAATCTAATATCAAAATGACCAAAATATTGATTATGTCTCTTCTTTGGGTTTAACTGTAATTATTATAAGCGGAAGTCTCCAACAAATGTCGCTTCTAGCATATTCAATTGAGAAGAAATATATGTAAACTAATAATATTTTTAATTAAAATTACATGAAAAATGAATGAAAAACGGTCAAATAAAAAGTTCAAGATAATATTCTTGGCATATTTAAGAATAATAATTAGGAAGGGACGACTTAATTTTTATGGGATATATCATTAGTTTTCTGATAAATTCAAGTAGAAGGATGGAAATTGTTTACTATAAAATATTTGAAGGACGTTTTCTGCTAAAAATGATACTTTAAGGATGTAGTTTAAGTTTTGGATATAATTAAAAGATGTTTTATGCTAAAAAATAATACTTTAAGGATGTAGTTTAAGTTTGGGGTACAATTGATAATGTTTTTGGCTAAAAACTCACCAAACAAGCAATAAATAATAAAAAATATACTTCCTACATAAATTCCAAATAGCATAATACAATATTGTCATACATAGGGTGACAATTTCAGCCCATATTAATAAAATGAGTTCATTTTGACCATATTTAATGGCTTGGATCATTTATATTTTAATTGGTTAAATATGAGCTTGAAAATATTTTAAGAGTCTTTACAAATATGGTCAAAATGGGTTAACTATGGGTATCTTTCACTCAAAATTCTTAATTGTGCTAAAAAAAAAATTTAATAGTATATTTTCAGAAACAAATTTTTTTTGGCAAAAATATGTTTTTGAAAAAAAAATTATGGATAGATTGGTGGAAAGTTGGGGAAGGGGGTGGCGGATGAGGGATTATAATTATTTTTTTTGTCACTTGCATATAAGAGCAATTTTGATCTTATGAATTGTAGGAGAGGTAATGTCAGTTGCATCTATGATTGACTTCTCTGGAAGATCTGCTATGAGAAGATTGTTTACCAACATCTGAAACCTCAGTGTCACCAGCGATCCACTGTAAAACACATAATTATTTCCACCGTTGTTATAAAATGCGGAATAATCTTGAAATATATCAGGAACTATCGAAATTCCATTGGGCAAGACAGTCCCCCTTGCATCAACGTGTTCATTTTTAAAGAATCAACTATTGCATAGACTAAAAAGAACCTGTTGTATCCGTGCAAGTGTCTTGAAAGATCAACATGTTATTTTGGTCAGCAATGATGTCAACCTCCTACATTTTCAAATCAAATGAAAATCTTATTAATAAATCAACAATAAGATAATAGAAAAAACTGTCACGTTTCTAAAATAAGCACCAATTGATCACTCACGTTAGCATATAATAGAGAGACGCTACTCTCAAGATTTTGACCCTTAGTAATAAGGACAATATTTTGCATGAGACCACTATAGGATAAGATATCCCATTGGCTCCTTATATTTTTATTAGTGAAGAATTCAAACAAATATTGTGATTTTATTGGTAATTGAATTATCTTTGTGACACTTAAAATCACATTCATAGGTTCACCAGGGTCACTTATATTATTTCTCATCATGAAATTTGCATCTTGTCCATTTTTTGTTTGAATTGTTTTCAGCTTGTAAGAGGTTGCAGAAATTCCCGCACAAAAATTGTGAGTCATGAGATTCTCCCATTCCAATCCCACCCTTCGAATAAATTGCCCAAAATAAAAATTTATCAGATCTCAATTTTTTTAATTGATATTCAAATGTGTAAGAACTTGGTGAAATAATAAAACGTTCATGATTCCATCACTCTCAGGAACCCAATTTTTCTTCAAAAAAGGAGAACCGCCTTTGTGCACCAAATCCTAGACCGGTTCTTATTAAAGGGTGATACAAATGATGAACAAAAATTTTATAGCCTGAATACATTATATCAATATATATTAAGTCACTAAATAAAAAAATATTAACCTGCATGAACTATTAACCTAATTACCGATTAAAGTAGAATAATCATTGTTCGAGACAACTAAGAAAATTCAGCAACCAAAACATGGAATCAATCACAAGTAAAGAAACCTTACCCCTAGAACAAGAACCAGGTTCTTGTAATTTTATTGTAACACAATAAAAGAAAGATTTATCGTGGAAACCTTCTAACTCAAGGAAGGGAAAAACCACACCGAAGTTTTATATTAATTCAAGATTTACAACTCAGTTAATCAATGAATCTAACTCTAAACTTCTACCCTTTTCGATTAACTATGATCGAAAACTCTCCACTCAACAAGAAGTCAAACTCGCTTCTTGTTTACAAAAGCTCTCAACTCTTCTTGACTCTAACCACTTAAGAAGTCAAACCCACTTCTTGTTACAAATCTAGGAATTATTACAACTCAATAATAAACCTAGAACCAATCAACAAAGACTAATAACTCTAGACTTTAATTGATCAGACTTCAATATCCAATAGTTCTGAGTGGAACAGGTTTCGTGAACCTGGTCCTTACGTTGCTGTGATGAAGGTGAACCTGGTCCTTCCGTTTCTATGACGAAGGCCTGCGTTTTTTTTCTCCAGAAAATACTGCTCCCTAGATGATATATTTTGTGAACATGCAATGGCTATTGTTCTGGCTTTGCTGATAAATTCTCTCGATTTGTGTTTATGCAAAGACACTTTTTTCCTTCAAATTCTTGATCCTTTTATAGAATTTGATTTGTCTTCAAATTCTACAAGGAAAGGAATTACAATTACAAATCCTTTTCCTTCTTGAATATTTCTCCTTATCATATAAGGATAAGAGTACAATTGTAGTATAGAATGGAATACAATATTTTGCCTTTTACTGTACAAACTTTTTATACACAACTTTATTTTTTTTCCATTAAACTTGTACACGTACTCAAGCTTCAAGTTCCTTTTTGTCTCAAATTCTAGATGCGGCGCATTTTGATCTCTTTTTACCACAAATTACGAGTTTATGTCATTTACTGTATGACTTCTGCATTAGCGTGTGATGCGACACACTTTGATTTCTTTTTTCCACAAATTACGTGTTCATGCTTGTTACAGTTTTAACTTTTGGTGGCTTCTGCACTGGTGTGTGTATGTCTATCATCAATACTTGCTAACCATATTACACTTTCCAACATTTTCCCCCTTTTTGATGATGATAAACAATGATTTGTTACACATCATGACTTTTTGTTAGTCATAAAAACTGCAACTCTTTGTCATCCATCAAAACTACAAACTTCATGATTTCTCATTCCCCAACAATTTCCCCCTTTTTGATGATGATAAACAATGATTTGTTACACATCAAGACTTTTGTTAGTCATCAAAACTACAACTCTTTGTCATCCATCAAAACTACAAACTTCATGATTTCTGATTCCCCAACAATTTCCCCCTTTTTGATGATGATGACAAACTATGCATAATATGTCCCTAACCCACATCATGCAACTTCCCCCTTTTGGCATCATTGAAAATCAATAACCAAAGAACTCGAATAACATTCAATGAGTGCAATATCATTTTTAACTCATAACCACTTGGGCAACACTTTCAAGTACACTTCTGCTAACAATATAATTAGTTAATTTGAGGATATTAGTCATCTTAATCTCACACACAATCAATGTATTCAATGAGAAACAGAATAAACAAATATGTACCAGTTTAAGCCCTTAGGTCCCTAAATCAAAAGCATATGATATCATGAGTATAAGACAGACATAAGCACATCAACGAGTCAGAGAGTCTAAAGAATTGAGGATAAGGATTGGGACAATGATTACTAAAGTGAGGAAGAAAAGGATGTTTACTGCCATTTATAAAAAAAATTTTAGTATGCCCATTGTGCACCAACTCCTTTGTTCTGATCAGTTTTCTTAGAATGTGAAATTTCATCAAGAGAAACATGAGGTACATTATCACTTTTTTTAAACTCTACTCCGTAACATTTTCATTCCTCCATGAATTTTTTTGATAGCCTTTTTCTTGAAGGAGTATCAACTACAATTAAGAGATTCACCACATTTTGGTGCACAAAGAGACGTGTTTATCAATAATGAAAGCAAACATCAATTTATTTCTGTGAGTATTGTTTCCTTGAGAGATAGACAAGTTATACACTTGGAATGGATGAAATATCAAATTAGAGTTTGTGAACCTGATTCAGATGTGGGTGGTAAAGCAAGGTTCCCCCTAAATTAAAGCATGAGTGACTTCAATACTGAGATTTTTTCATCATTAGAGCAGTTTGAGATTGAACGATACTTATTGTCAAAGAGGGTTCTTGATGATTTTTAAGAAAGTTGAACTTTTGATGATCGACCAGGTTCATTAGTGCTTATGTTTGACCCAAACTGGAAATTCACACATTTAAAAAGGATGGTACATACCTGAGTATTACAGAGAAACAAGGTTCCCCCTTTTTTGTGTTTCTCCATGATTTACTTAATGGTGTTAGCAAAGAGTAGAGATAACATCCGAAATTTTCTAAGCATTGTTTGAGATGTGACTGGAGTGTGTACCTGTTATAGTACGAGGTTGAGTTAGCAGATATTCATTGTATAATTACTCAAGCGTAAGATTATTCGTTTACTAGCCAATTATTGAAGAAAATCATGATAATGCATCAACTTGTTTCGATAAAACCATGCTTTGACTGATTTTTCTCAAGTTCTTAATATTCAAGGCCTTCATGAGAATGTCGCATTATCATATTCTCCCAGATCAAACGAATCTCAAACTGAGTCACAGAGAACCAACACTTGTAAATTTTTAATACCTTCCAATGAACAACAAGGACCAGGTTCACACAATGAAGTACCCCCTGAAAGTGTACCATACTCTTACTGTCCCGATTGCTCTATTATTCACCCAATCTTCAGATTCAGAGATTAGTACAGTAATTCATGTTGTAGGTGTATCAATGATTGTTAGATGTGAACCAGGTTCATCTGCAGTGTTCCCTAAATTTGCATCACCAAATATGTTTGACATCATGTCACTTTCTTTTTTCTCATCCTCTTCAAGGACGAAACTGCCGCCTTGAAAATCAAAGAGCGAGAAGAAATTTTTTACCATCTTTAACAGATGTTTGGAGTATGCACTATTCATGGACCAAGTTGACTTTTTTCCTCTCACCCTCACCTAAAACACTAGTCAAAGATTAGTCTTGGGAACCCAGATTAGCTTGGGTCCCTTTATGTGAGTAAAAGGATGAATAAGATTTCTTCTAGCCATAAAGGCCAATAAGTAAATTTTTTATCTGGAGCATTTTTATTTGGAACTAGGTTCTGATCCATATCAGTCTTTTGTTTTTTTGGTGAACTTAACATTTTTCTGAAAAGCTTCAAATAGAACTTTACATTGATTCTTTAAATGACCTGAGTTTCCACAATGAGTGCATAAATTTTTAGACATGTGAATAGTGTGTGACACAAGATTATTCTGTTTTTTAAAACATATCCCACGCTGACTGATGGTTTACCTTTCTTGAATCTGAGTTAAAATTTCAGAGGACCTGGTCCATCTAAGATTACGTTCCAGATCCAGTTTGGTATGATCAAGATATTCTTGTAGCAACCTATTCCTTTCTGTTAAATCTTGACAATTTATGGTTAACAATTTTATTTTTTCTTCATGAGCTGATTAAAGTTCACTAGCAGAGTTTTTGCCCTTGTGACTTAACTCTGAGATTTTAATCTGTTCTTTTAATTTGTTTTGAAGAAAATGATTGTGTTTCTCAAGATTGTCATTGACTTCTCTTAAAGATGCATAGTTTTTCATCATTTGTTCTCTTTCAGAAGTGATTAACTGATATGCATTTATAAGAGTACTCAATAAGGACTCTAGTTCCTTTTTAGAATATGATTCAATATTTACTTTGATGTGATTAAAACTTACCTTGCTTTGTTTGTCATATTTTTCATCATCTTCAGAATCTGTTTTAGCAATGAGTGCAAGAAAATCATATTTACTTTGATTGTTTTATTGCAAGTAGTGACTGATTTTCGAACCCTCCATCCTCAAATTCTTCTTTTGATAGCGGCAAAGTCTCTTTTCATTGAAATATCCGCTTCTTGATTGGTTATTCTTCTGTTTGTGGGGATGTACTTATCATTCTTGATTTCCTTTTCTTTTTCCGAACTATTCCTCTTTTTCTCTAGAGCTTTTAATAGACAAAACTTGACAAATTGATCCGAAATTCCACACTTGTGACATACTTGATCTATTGGATTTTCAGTGATTTTTTTAGAGTTCCTTCCGTGGAACACTTTTCCCTTTTTTGACATTCTTGAGAACCTTTTGGTTATTAATGCAATGTTTTCGTCCTCAAAACTTTCTGGTGTTGTGCCCGTAAGAACCATGTTCTTCTCCTTTCTTTTGCCTTCAATTTCCTTTTCTTGTTTTTTGTTGAGTTCATAGGTCATGAGATTTCCGATGAGCTCATCCATAGCTAACTTATCTAGATCACAGGGTTCAGTAATGGTTTCTACTTTGCTTTCCCAAGATTCTGGAAGAACACTCAAATCCCACTGGGAATTATTTCACCTAGTGAGTAGATTTTATTAATGGTGGCAGTGAACTTGGTGTGCATCTCTTGGATTGTTTCACCTTCTCCCATTCGAAACAGTTCGTATTGTCTGTTCAAGTTATCAATTTTAGACTTCTTTACCTGAGTTGTTCCTTCATGAATCCCATATTTCTTTTACATCTTGACATGATGATATTCGATTGTATTCATCTGGACCTATTCTGCATATCAAGATCTTTTTTGCTTTAGCATTGTTCTGAATTGCAAGTTTATCTGCAACATTCCGTTCTTTCCTATCGTTTGGTACTTGAGTGGTTTCATCAATTCTATTCTTCATGGGTATGGTTGGACCGTCCAACACGACTCCCCATAGGTCTGGATTTTCTCCTAGTAAATGATCCATCATGCGATTCTTCCACCATCCATAATACATTCTATTAAACAGTGGTGGTCGAGTTTGAGAAGCTCCTTCCTGTGGTGTAGGTGGTGTAGCCATTGATCCTTTTTAAGATGTTAGTCTTTTAATGAAAAGACCTGCTCTGATACCAATTGAATAAACCTTACCCCTAGAACAAGAACTAGGTTCTTGTAATTTTATCGTAACACAATAGAACAAAGATTTATCGTAGAAACCTTATAACTCAAGGAAGGGAAAAACCACACCGAAGTTTTACATTGATTCAAGATTTACAACTCAGTTAATCAATGAATCTAACTATAAACTTCTACCCTTTTCGATTAACTATAATCAAAAACTCTCCACTCAACAAAAAGTCAAACTCGCTTCTTGTTTACAAAAGCTCTCAACTCTTCTTAACTCTAACCACCCAAGAAGTCAACCCACTTCTTGTTACAAATCTAGGAATTGTTATAACTCAATAATAAACCTAGAACAAATCAACAAAGACTAATAATAGACTTTAATTGATCAGACTTCAATATCCAATAGTTCTGAGTGGAACATGTTTCATGAACTTGGTCCTTATGTTGCTGTGATGAAGGTGAACCTGGTCCTTGTGTTTCTGTGACGAAGGCATGCGTTTTTCTCTCTCTAGAAAATACTGCTCTCAAGATGATATATTTCTTGAATATGCAATGGCTATTGTTCTGGCTTTGCTGATAAATTCTCACAATTTGTGTTTATGCAAAAACACTTTTTCCTTCAACTTCTTGATCCTTTTATAGAATTTGATTTGTCTTCAACTTCTACAAGGAAAGGAATTACAATTACAAATCTTTTTCCTCTTGAATATGTCTCCTTATCATATAAGGAGAAGAGTACAATTGTAGTATACAAAGGAATACAATATTTTGCCTTTTACTGTACAAACTTTTTATACACAACTTTATTTTTTTCCAATTAAACTTGTACACGTACTCAAGCTTCAAGTTCCTTTTTGTCTCGAATTCTAGATGCGACGCGTTTTGATCTCTTTTTACCACAAATTACGAGTTTATGCCATTTACTATATGACTTCTGCATTAGCGTGTGATGCGACACGCTTTGATTTCTTTTTGCCATAAATTACGTGTTTATGCTTGTTACAGTTATAACTTCTGGTGGCTTTTGCACTGGTGTGTGTATGTCTATTATCAAACCTTGCTAACCATATTACACTTTTCAACAACAAGGAATGTATCTTTCCAAAAGATTCATGATGGTGTTACGAATAAATATGATAGCACTTTTTTTGTCCGACACAAGATGTAGAGGAACATTGTAGGCAATTTTTTGCAAAAAAAATTAAGTATCTAAATTTATTAATTCAAACAAACCTGAAAGCAAACATACCAAATTAAATTTAACAGTGAGAGCTTCATTATATGGTAAGATTGTCAAGCATTAAACAATTAATTTTAAAGAGGATTAGAATATACTCCATACAATTTCAAAATAATTGGATTTATCAATGTTAGAAGAAAACCAACCTTTTTCTTTTTGAATAAAATAAAGTATAAGGAAGATAAGCTAATAAAAGATAGCATAACTATATGTTGATCATGAAAAGTAGTGCATAGAACATATAACCCAATTGATCATGTTTGGGATTATAATCATCTCCCGTGGAGGTGGAAGAAATATACTTCATTATGTAGCTTACAAATCAAACATGAAGAATATATAAGTTTTACCTTCAATTATAGGTCATAAATTTATTATTAAAAGATATAAGATACGCTCAATAATCTCAATTTCTAATTAAAGTAGACTATTTATAAAACACAAAAGATATAGCTATCGAAATTAGATAATAGTATAATTTTATGAATATATCACTTATATATTAATGATTATTATACAGAAGTTTTACCTGCTTCATAGATTATAAATTTATAATTAAAAAATATAGAATATTCTCATTGATCTCATTTCTAACTAAAATTTTACTAGTTATGAAAACACAAAATATATAGCTATGAATTTGATGATGGTGTAGTTTTATAAATTATAAGATCATTTTAAAACATAAAATACAAACATAAGGTTAAAAATTAAGTTAGGCTTTTAGTGGACTCAACATACTCTATATAAGAAACAGTCAAGAAAAATAAAAGGTAGAAGCAAATGTCAAGAGAATAAATTTTAGAAAATTCTCAATATAGAATGAACAAGCAACCCAATCACTAAAAAAAAAAATTAAAATTATGAAGTGAAAATTACACAAGTGAAGGTCTTTTATTTAATAATTACCACTTTTAAGTATACTTTTAATTTATTACTATTTGTGTCAACTTTTAGCAATACTTATTTAAAACAATTTTAAACAACTTTAATACATGTTTAATACAACACTAATTCATAATGCAAACTTCAGTTTATAATTTTTCTTAAAACTTACATATGTTATACAAATGAATTATAACTATTTTTAATACACATTTAATACTTTTTTTTCTCACCACATAATTTTTATATAATATAAATGAATTATATATAGCATTTTAACACAAATTGTGTAATGATATAAACATAGAAAATTTCATAAAATCATACATAATATTAGACATGCGTTAATACTTAATTAAAAGACAAAAAAATGATCTGAATTTTCATAGTAAACTAATCAACTTCTAAAAGAAAATGTTAAAAAAGATTTTATTCCGTATTCTTTATTCTTTATCATAAGGCCTAGCATTTTTGCAAGTCTTCATGTTGTGATCTTGTTATCCATAGTTTATGTTGAGTGGATTCCTTTTAAAAAATAATTATTTATTTTAAATATACTCTCTAATTCTTAAGCTACATAAAATATATATCAATAATTAATTAGAGAAGTAATCTAATCGTAAGAAATGCAGAAACATAATAATCGGTCAAATGAATTAAATTTAAACTAAAAATGTATTACACTCATTTCAAAGTTGAATTAGAACCGAAATAAACATGAATTCAAAATGAAGCAAACGAAAGAGCACCATGTGATTTGTAAACCGAATAAAACTTACATCAATAATGAATTAAACAAGTAATTCAATCATAACAAATCAATAAATAAACTGCAAATTAATTAATTTGTATTAAAAGTGAATTAAACAAATATTAAAGTTGAATTAGAAGAGAGAATTATGCATGGATACAAAAATGTAACTAATGAAACACCCAGACAATGATCTGTAGAGTGAATTAAGTTTATATCAATAACGAATTAAACAAGTAATCTTATAGTAACAAATGATAAACTACAACATGAATTAAATTTGCGTTAAAAGTGTATTACACAATATTAAAATTGAATTAGAAGAAAAATTTAAAAATGAAAAACATAACTAACGAAAGACAAGACGATAATTTATAAATTGAATTAAACTAGTATTATTCATGAATAAATTATGTATTATAAGTATCTTATAAATTATTTTGGTTTGATTTTCTAAGAACATGAATGATGTTTACAATATGTATTGTGTCTATGTTATAAATGTATTTACAAGAGTTTTCTTGAATTATTTTGGTTGATATCACTATAAAAAAAAAGAGTGAAGTTTGTAATACAACTTTAATACAATTGCGATATAGTTCCACAAACTTCACTTTTTTTCGAGTTTCAATCTAAATTTTTCCAAAATCAATTATAAACTTAATTTAACCCTCTTAAAATTGAGATATAAACTTCAAACGACATTTTTAATTATTTGTAGGAACTACCTATCCAAATTAATCACAAATCCATAAAATTCAAAATTTGAAGCTTTATAATGACCATCAATGGTGAACTCTTGTTTCTGTAATTTTAGATATCTGAAATTTCTGCTTAAAAACATGATTTTGTACAAAATTTTTGGTCTTTTTATTCCTCTTTTCGGTTTGTTTTTGGATAAAAATAGTGACATATGAGAAAAAACTGATTGAGGATGGATTTTTAGATGAAACGCTCAAAGAAGAAAAAGAAAAAGAAAAAGAAAAGGAAGAAGATAAAAAATGCATAAGAAAGAAAGAAGAAGTAGAAGAGTAAAAAAAAAGAAAGGAAAAAGAAGCATAGGAGTAAATGACAGAAAGAGACGAAGGAGCAGAACAATGAAAATAAAAAAAGGAAAAAGGGTTGAGAAAAGAGGCGCTGTACGATTTTTTTAATTCTAAAAAAAGTTATATTTAGTTTAAAAAATTATGTTGACATAGATGGTAAATATTTTTATAATATAGCATATTTATGTGATTTACCCAATTATGACTACCTGCATGGAACGCAAACTAAAAATCAATTTAAGTATAATTACCTTAGAGTAGCCATTAGGCATATCTTGAATAATGCAACTAGAAGGGAGCCTTCGACATTTTTTCAATATTATATTATTTTGAACCTTCTTTGATTTTGTCGACAGATTCATCCACAATAACCCAAGAATCTTTAGTATGTTTTTGACAAAAACGTAAAAACTGTATCTCACAGATAGATAACACATTTGAAATAATTTGTAATTCAGTCTCAATCTGCAAATTAATACTTTCAAACTTTTAGAGCAAAAAATAATATAAAAATTAGATATGTAATTTCCATCAAAATAATGAGTGAGAAATAATACCAATAAAAGAGTACCACTTTTGCTTTTGTTGTGACGAAAAGATGAAATCGAAAATCTAACAATAAATAACACCAAGTTTAACGTGGAAAAACCCTTCAAACCGAAGGTAACCACCATGGGATCGACAAGATCCGAATTGCTTTACTATACCAATAAGAGGGTTACAAATATTATTCTAATGTCTACACAACAAATGTCAAAAGAAAACAAACAATAGCTACACCAACAAAAGATAAATAAAAAGAAACACCACCCAAACTCAGCTTTTGTTCTGGACCTAAAACAAGATCTTTCTGACCTCTGAATCTGATCTCCACCGTTCAAATCAACCACCAAGATGTCAGGAACACTCAATCCAAATTTCATCCTGATCCAACGGTTAGTTAATCAAAAAACATGATATCAAAGTTGTTGGTTGGAGAAAAAGACTGCAGCAAAAGAACCCTTTTTCTTCTCTCTTTTCTCTTGTTGAAAGTTCTCTCAAAAACCTCACTTATGTTCTAATGTTTTTCAAAGACAATATCAATGAGCAATTGAATTATTCTCTCAAGACCATTCTCTATTTATAGAGTTGTACTTTTTCTTACAAAGCCAAAATCAACTACAAATAAGATTACAATTCCAATCCTTTTCCTAATAGAATTTGAAACCAAATAAAGAGAATAATTCCAATCCTTTTTCATGTAGGATTAAGCCATGAACCTTTGGCTGGAACATGGGCAATAGCCCAACAATTTTCACCTATACAAGTAGAAATAACATCAAAAGTATTAACTATACCAATAATGCATGGAAACACCTCTACCCACCATTGACTCTCAATATGTAAAAGACAATGATTATAAAAAAAAATAGAAAATAACAGGCAAACATATCAGAAGATCACTATGCAAGTTTATAATTAAGCAAATATATAAAAGCTGTTACCACCTCAAGCAATAAAATGAAGTCGTTATGACTATGTTACTAACATAAAACCCCATGAATGTTATTCAGTAACCGCTTGTCCCCCTCCTTCATGGTCTGACCGCATTACAACACCTGAAGTCGAAGATACAATCATATCCGATTGAATCTGGTCCTATCCGACCCAATCCTGAAACATAGAACGGCCGGCCTGTTTGGACGGTAGAACGGGAAGAGGGGGAGTCGTTCCCATTCTACGGAATCACTTCGTTTCAGTGGCATATCTAATCAGACTGAATATAATTTGAAGAGCTGTCATGATCAGTCACATAAATTTCAGTGGACTATTGAAGCTATCAGTGTGATTGATTAGACAATATCAAGGGCTTTTGGTAGACTTTTTAAATTCCGAATTAGCTCCAACAGCTCAAAGTTGACCTCTACAACCCTCGTGCTTGCCTACTCATCTTGCACAGGCCTATACCCAGCTAATTGATGGAAGTCCTCTCGGTCAATCTTCACTCGACGGCTCAAAGCTGATTGGTACAACCCACGTGCTTACTTACTCTTCTTTCACACATCCCAAATCTGATAAAATAGGATGAATTAAAACAATATTTTGTAAATAAGTAATTATCTTGAATATATAAATCATTTCTTTCTTTTCTGATCGCTTGGAAGGGACAAAAGAAAGATCTTGTTGTTTCTTCAACAATTTCTAATCTCTAGTGGACGCCTCAGTAAGATTCAAATCCAAATGAAGTACTGACCTTCTATCAGAGAAAAAAAACACGCGGGCGAGGTTGAAGGCTTACGGCTTGTGATCTTCTTTTCCAGGAGAAGAAGAAATGATGATATCTATGAAATAAGCATCAACTAACTTTGTGCTAGCAGGTAATACAGAAGATGCAAGTGTTATCCAGAATGATTGGACATACAGCTTCTGTAGGTGTATTTTTAAGTCCGCCATCAAACCCCATGGATTAACCCTGGACAGGAGGTGGAAACTACCAAGCTGGAGTCTAGTAGGGGCAAAGGGAATTTACGGTTGAGAGGTGAAATGCGTAGAGATCGGAAAGAACACCAACTACGGAAGCAAAGCTACTCCCAAGAAGTTGTTGTTGGTCGAGATTGTGGAACTGTCGCTCGAGAAGTAAGAATTCGACCCTTGTTTAGTCATAAGGATAGTAGTTCTTCTTAGGTCAGGGGAGGTCGGACCACGATTTACCCGCGATTGGTAATGGTACAACCAGAAGAGGAGTAGGGGAAACATGGTTAGGCGCTTGGTATCGCAAAGTATTTGTTTCGAGTACAGAGGCTGCAAGGGGTGCTAATCCAACCACCCAAACCAGCAGGCTAGGGGCATGCCGACCATATAAAGGTTCGAATCCCGCCACCTTTCTTTTGGATCATACTGTGTTTACCGGATGATGGGAATAACAAAGCATATTCTTGTGTTTACCGGATGATGGGAATAACAAAACATATTCTTATGTTTATGACTTCAAAGTTAAACTTAATTTATAAAAATATGTAACAGTTTGTTGATGAACCATTAATTAAACTAATATGTTAAATACAATAAAAGTTAGAGTAATGCTAAACATAAAAAGAAAAAAAATGAAGCAATTATTTTTCACATCAAATAGGGGTATAAGTGGTTAACAACTGAAAGTTCTTAATGAATTTAGCGAGAAGGAAATTTAGATTAAAAGAACAAGGTACCTCACCTCATTCATGAAGTACCATGTGGAGAATTCAATTCATCTCCAGATGCACCACCATCTGTATTGTTAGTAACAAATTTGTACTCATTTTGATCCTCTCTAGGTCCTCTTTTCATAAAATTAACCAAACTTTCTCTTTTCTCAGTAGTATTAGTATGATCTTTCATTGTTGACTTACTCAATAATTTATGATGTACCCATTCAATCGAATATCACATGTGACAATAGAAACATTAATATTAATACACTTTTTAGATTGATAAAAGTTATAAAAATTAAAATTAAATGGTTTTTGAGATATCCTAAAGAAACCCCAAATATCTCTAATAAAAATAAAATAAAATAATTCACTAATCTTATTAAATCGACATGCCTAAATTTTGTAGGATTTATTGGATTTCAGAGAGAACTGAACACAGAGACTATTTCAACTCATTGACTGATATAATTTAATTAGTTTCACACTATATAAGCTTATAAACATGAACAACTTGAGACTTTGGGACCTTTTAGATGTTAATGTTTGAGACAAATAGAAAATTAATGTAACTAAAGATAAATACTTGTATAATAGGAACTAGAAAATGAAAAGAAATAAAAAATTGTTATAAAACTATAGAATAAGAAGAAGAAACTAGAGAGAAAAGAAGAGAAGACTTGTTATTTCTCTTGATGAATGAATTTACAATGAAGAGGAGCACTCTATTTATAGGAGAAATCTAACTTGGTCCCAAAGTAAGACTCTTTAATCATATCCTAAAAAGGACTCCACATGATAGACATTCACTATAATACAAATACTTTATAACACTCCCCCTGAATGTCTAATTCATAGATGATGTGCCTCGTCAAAAACCTTACTAAAAAAAACTTTAAGAAAAGAAAAACTCTAGTAAAGGAAAAGAGTACACATATTTATTAATACGCATCTAGGCTTCCTCATTAAAAACCTTACAAGGAAAACTCAGTGGGACAAAACCTCGTAAGGGAAAAAGAGTACAACACGTATTAACTTCCCCTAATGAGAACATCAATCCAGAGACTTGAATCTTCGCATTCCAAGCTTGTGCACCATCTTCTTGAAAGTTGCAGTTGGTAGAGACTTGGTGAATAGATCAGCCACATTGTCACTTGAACGAATCTGTTGCACATTTATATCACCATTCTTTTGAAGTTCATGTGTATAGAAAAGCTTCGGTGAAATATGCTTTGTTCTATCTCCTTTTATGAATCCCCCCTTAAGTTGTGCTATGCATGCTGCATTATCTTCGTATAAAGTGGTGGGTACTTTATCACATTTCAAACCACATTTCTCTCAAATGAGATGTATCATAGACCTTAACCACACACATTCTCTACTTGCTTCATGAATAGCTATTATTTCAGCATGATTAGATGAAGTGGCTACGATGGACTTCTTTGTAGATCTCCAAGATATGGCAGTCCCCCCACATATAAACACATAGCCTGTTTGGGATCGAGCTTTGTGTGGATCAGATAAATATCCTGCATCATCATAACCAACAAGGTTTGGGCTACAATTAACAGAATAAAATAAACCCATATCAGTTGTCCATTTAACACTACTAAAAAAGGGCCAAAAAGAGACCTAGAAATGGAGACCTCAAAAATAGGTCAATAATAAGAGACCTCATGAGGTCGCTATTTAAATTAATATCTTTTAATTTTTTTTAATGTAGGAGAGACCTCGTGAGGTCAATTTAATGAATATTTTTTTTACCTGACTTATTTAAAAATTTTAAATTTTTAATCTAATTCTCATAAAATTAGAGACCTCATGAGGTCTCTTAAACAAAACAAAAAACCTAGCCAAAATTAAAATAGCTCTCTTTCTTCCCTCTCTCTTTTTCGTCGACCGCCTCTCTCTCTTTCTCGTCGACCTCGTCGACCCTCTCACTTTCTCGTCGACCCTCTCTCTGTATCGTCTCTCTTTCTCGTCGACCCTCTCTATCTGTATCGACCCTCTCTCTCTGTATCGTCCCTCTCTCTCTCATAGCCAGCTCTCCGCCGCCACCTCTCCGCCGCCAGCAGTCGTGCTTCAGCAGGTGGAGGTCGCGCCGCCTCCATCTCCGCCATTTGCAGTCGCCTCAGCAGCAGCGTTCCCCTTTGACTCCAGGTAAATTTATTTATTTTTTGTTATTGAAACTAAATGTGTTAGATCATTGAGATGAGGTGTTTGAGGTTCATTTGATTGTATTATTATATATTTATATCTCATTGTGATATTGTCACTTTGCACATATACTTATGTTGTTATGAATTTATAATATGTGATTTTTACTCTTTAACATCTCTTTTTTCATCAAACAAAAGCAATATTGGGAACTTGTGAAGTGAATTTTTTTTTTCAATTAATAAGAGTTGGGATGACTCATTTACTCTAAATTAAATAAACATTATGATGTAACATTTAAATTCTTCTCAGCACTATATATATTTACAAAAAGAGGAAAAATATGATTCAAATTCTAAGGCTTTTCCTCTCTGATCTTATAATGTATTATTGCTTGTCGACTATTTCAAATTTACGTTCCACAAAAATTAATAATAATAGTATTTTAGTTTTAAACAAATTAAAATTTGTGTTATGAATTTTCATGTCTTCATTATAGTTCATCTTATATCATTATTATATAAAATTACAAGGATTTGTTATGAATCGACAAGTCTTACATTGACTGTCATCTAACTACAATTCTTCTTCTTTATTTGTACTTGAGACCAACAATATGATCAAGCTCATATATAGGTGGAGTTAATGCATTTTGTACATTAATTTTACGTCGTGTAGATTTAATTTCAAAATATTTGATTAAGAATAAAAGAATCTTATTCACTCGTACTTATCGGAATAATACAACCCTATAGGTAGAAGCTTATCAGCCAAACATGTGAAGTGATGATCCAGAATTAATCGATCTTAATGTGCTCTCCATTATCATACAAGTAGAGCCCCATAAGAAAAATGCTCACGGTATATAGAACTAATTAATGACCCATAGTTGCATGATGGTAATAATAATTAGATGTCTAATCATATACATATAATAATAGTTAGATGTAGAATGATATACATATAATAGAGATGTGAACATGAATCAACAACAATTCCCCAATCCCTAACATTAATCTACATAATTATAAGTCATAATATACTACAAATGAGAACCAAATATCACAAAATTATTTGTTTAAGCATAAGTACCAACACTAGTTGATCTTATTGATGACAAAATTGATTTTCTTTGAAAATCAATTTGTGTCCATCTAGTGTTGACACTTAGCTTTAAATTTTAGAAAATAATTATTTGTTAAGTTTGTAACTATCGTGTTAGTATTAAGTTAAACTAAACTAATTAAACTTAGAAATTTGTTAAGTTATTTGGTAAGTTAAACTTGTTACAATAGTATAAGAAATTAAGTTAAAAATAAACTAGTTAGAATTAGAAAGTTCTTAAGTTGGTTAATAAGTTACATTGGTTACTATAGTGTTGAAAATAAGTCAAAACTAAACTAATTAGACTTAAAATTTTGTTAAGTTGGTTTATAAGTTAAAGTTGTGACTATAGTGTTTGAATTAAG
>NC_028642.1:16972625-16981457 GCF_001406875.1 Solanum pennellii | reverse complement strand
TTGTAACTATTGTGTTAGTGCTTGACAAATTTAATTTATGATTCTTATGTAGATGGATCGTAGTTGGATGTATAATATGACTAATTTTGGTCGAATGGGGCTAAGACCTGAATTTGTAGAAGGTGTCATTGGTTTTGTGGAGTATGCAAAGACATTAGATCCTTTTCAACGTAGTGGTATGATTAAGTGTCCTTGTAATAAATGTCAATGTTTGAATTATGAAAAACCAGATGCTGTTGAGCTTCATATCTATCGAAATGGGTTTAAAAAAGAATACACTGTGTGGACTAGTCATGGAGAAATTGATAATAACTTTGATGTATTCCAACATTATGTTCCTGGTGAAAGTAGTAGCAATGTGAATTCTAATGCACAAAATTATAGAATTGATGACATGGTTCAAGATGCTTTTGGTGTGCATTCTGATTTTGATTTTGCTAATCAAGGTGAAGAAGCTCCTAATGTTGAATGTAAAATTTTCTTTGAACAATTGGAATCTGCTAGTCGGCCTTTATATGAGGGGAGTCCACACTCACAGTTGTCTATTGCGGTTAGATTATTAAGTATCAAATCAGATTGGAATGTTCCTCAAGGGGCAATGGACTCTGTGATTGACCTTATTCATGATTTAGTTGACCCAAATCTATAGATACATGATAATTTCTATAAGGCAAATTTCTATAAGGCAAAGAGGTTGGTATCAAAGTTAGGAATGTCATCGATGAGAATTCATTGTTGTGAAAATGGTTGCATGTTATACTATAAGGATGATATTGATCTAGAATCGTGTAAGTTTTGTGGAAAATGTCGTTATAAACAGACAGCTAGTGGGAAGAAAGTTCCTATTAAGGCAATGCATTTCTTACCTCTTATACCAAGGTTAAAGAGGTTGTATGCGTCTAATAGATCTGCTCCTCATATGAGATGGCACCTTGAACATAGAAGACCACCTGGAGTTATGTGTCATCCATCCGATGGAGAGGCTTGGAAGCATTTTGATAGAACATATCTACAATTTGAAGCCGAACCACTTAGATTGGGTTTATGTTCAGATGGATTCACGCCGCATTTTGTTTCTGCTGCACCATATTCTTGTTGGCCTGTATTTGTAACACCATATAATCTTCCACCCGAGATGTGTATGACCAGTCCATATATATTTCTCAATTGTGTCATTCCTGGCCCTCGGAATCCAAAAGTATTGATTGATGTATACTTGCAACCTTTGATTGATGAGTTGAAACAATTGTGGGTTCAAGGGGTTGAAACATTTGATGTGTCTCTTAAGCAGAATTTTAATTTGCGGGCTACCTTAATATGGACTATTAATGATTTTCCAGCATATGGAATGTTGTCAGGGTGGATGACAGCGGGAAAGTTAGCTTGTCCTTATTGTATGGAAAATACTAAATCATTCACTTTGAAACATGGTCGTAAAAATTCTTGGTTTGACTGTCATCGACAGTTCTTGCCAATGGATCATGAGTTTAGGAGTATGAAAAATGCATTCAGAAAGAATTCTGTTGAACAAGGTTATCCTCCTCCAATCTTAACTGGAGAACAAGTTTGGGAGAGGGTTCAAAACTTTCCAAAGGTCGCAAAAGAACAACCCTATAAATTTGATGGATATGGTGTTGCACATAACTGGACAAAACAAAGCATATTCTGGGAGTTACCGTATTGGAAGGACAATCTTCTTCGACATAATCTTGATGTCATGCATATTGAAAAAAATTACTTTGATAATTTATTTAACACAGTAATGGATGTCACTGGCAAGACAAAAGATAGTGTTAAAGCTAGAATGGACTTACCTGAATATTGCAGGCGAAAAGAGTTATGGTTGCAAGAGAAACAGAACAACAAGTTCTTCAAGCCTAAGGCTAGTTATTCATTTACAAGGGATCAAAAGCGTAAAATTTGTGAATGGGTCGAGCAACTTAAGATGCCTGCTGGACATGCTTCAAATTTAGGAAAATGTGTTGATATGGAGCATGGAAAATTACATTGTATGAAAAGTCATGATTGTCATGTCTTCATGGAAACATTACTCCCCGTTGCATTTAGTGGCTTGCCTGATACAATTTGGAAACCTATGACTGAAATCAGTATGTTCTTCAAGGACTTGTGTTCTAATACGTTAAGGGAAGACAACCTAGTTCAGATGGATCAGAATATTCCTGTAATTACGAATAAGTTGGAGAAGATTCTTCTACCTGGATTTTTCGATGTGATGGAGCATCTTCCTGTACATCTAGTGCATGAAGCACGCCTTGGAGGTCCGGTTCAATATAGATGGATGTATCCTTTTGAGAGGTAAATATTTAACTATTAATATTTTTATATTAATATGTTGTTTAAATCAATGATAACAATGTATAATGTAGGACTATTGGAAAGTCTAAACGGGGCATGAAACAAAATCATAGAGTTGAAGGCTCAATGGTTCAATTCCATCTTGGTAGGGAGATAACTAATTTTGGTTCTTATTACTTTAAAAGAAGTGTGTTATGCTTTAAAAATAGACCCAATTGCCATGACGATGGTGGTGAGACTATGAAGCCACTATCAATCTTCAATCAACCAGGCAAAGGTTCAAAAAAACGCACAAGGAGGAATCTTAGTGCCATTGAGTTGCAGTCTGCATCTACACATGTCTTATTGAATTGCCCACAAGTTAAACCATTTGTTGAGTATGTTTTTTTCCCCACTAAAATATGTAATTACAAGAAAAAACAATTAACTCAATATCCATCTTCTTTGACAGTTACTTTGTGCATTTATATGGCAATGAAAGAGTATTTGAGAATTTCTCAAAGTGGTTTCAAGATTACGTAAGCCTTATAATATTTTCATAATACTATCATTATTAAATAAATTTATATTTAATGGATGCTAATTTCTTACTTTTTAAATATTTATAGATTTATGACACAAAAAATGGTCAATTTGACCAATTTTTGAAGGACATTTCTTGGGGACCCATCAAGACTTATTCAATGAATAAGTATGTTGTTATCGGTTTTAAATTCACTACTGAAGAATACTCCAAATATAAAAAAACTAACAATAGTGGAGTTTGGGTAAAAGGTGGTGATGGAAATCTAGATGGAGTTGATTATTATGGGGTACTCAAGGAGGTTTTAGAAATGGAGTATTCCGGTTGGCCTACAAAAAAAATTATATTATTTAGATGCAAGTGGTTTGATCCAACCCCCAAAAGAGGTACGAGATAAATCAAACAATATAATATCATTGAAGTAAGGCACACAAGGGAATATGAAGCTTATGATCCTTTTATTATTGCACAAAATGTTAAGCAAGTGTACTATGTTCCTTATCCCTTGCGTCCAGATAAAGATGATTGGTGGGTGGTTATTAAAACCAAACCCATGGGCCGTGTGGAAGTTGAAAACGTGTTGGATGTTGCATACCAAAATGATGATTCATCAATTGTTCACCACACTGTCGATATTGAAATAGAAAATGATTTAGAGCATCCTGAACATATATTAGAAGAGGTTGATATGGAAGAAATAACAAATGAAGGGGCAAATGCAACAATTCATGAGGATGAGTATGAGTATGATGATGAGGATGAAGATGAATATGAGGACGAGGACGAGGATGAGGATGAGGATGAGGATGAGAATGAGGATGAGGATGAGGATGAGGACGAGGAGGATTAGTAATTACCATTGTATCTCCGTATTGACTACTTTATAGATTTATTAATGATACAGAGAGTAATTTATGAATCTATCCTTGTGTGCCTTTTGTTTTAATTTCAATAACTTCAACTTCATATGTTCTCGTGTGCCTTTTGTTGGATGTTGTTTTCCATATTATTTTGTACTTGTGGTTGTGGCTTTATTTTATTTTAAAAAGTGATGAACTGCTAGATAAGCTACTGGATGATGTTTGTCTCTCATATCTTCAATATCTAACAACCTTTGACTTGAATGTCTTTGTTACTAATTAGATGACAGGTAAATGTAAGAATAAAGATATTGATAATGGCCCCAAAAAGAAAAAGAGAAAGAAGGTATGGTTAGTAGACAACAAACAGGTATACATATAAGATCAGACAACACAACATCTCTCCCACCAAAAGACACTGCAACATTGCTATTCTAGGCCGACCGTGCCTCCACATATTAATCCTCCTTCGACCTATATGCATCCACCATTGGAATATACTCAGCCGCCCCCTCAGGTACCTTTGATGATGACCACATCAGGGAATGCTACCCCACAGGGATACAGTGTTTTGCCTCCAGAGGATAATCGACAAACGTCTAGTGTCTCTCGCACTAATACTCACAACCCTGCAGACTCACAGCCATAATCATCATCTGCTTCACAACTTATGATGTCGAGTCTTCGCATTCAAGGTAATAGTTCTGAGCCTAACACTCCTACCACAAATCAGTCAGATACACCTGGTCATGACAATACACAAGTTGGCATGAGGGACATGCATAATAGACTTGTCATTGAGCCTGAAGGCTACACGTAAGTTTTTTTAAAAAATATGGTATGTTTATTATTATATGATTTAATTGTATTTGTTTTAACTTGTAAATGTTAAAACTTTGTATTACAGTTTCAATCCAGATGATACTGTGGGGATCATTTCTCAGGCAATCAAAGAACTCTATAGAGATACTTATCCTACATGGGGCAAGTTCCCTAGCAATCTCAAGATACAAATATTTTTGGAGTTCAGGGTATATTCGAATTTATTTGTTTAACACTATTAAAATACTTGTCTTCATTAATACTTATCAAATAAAATAATTTATGCTTTGATTGTAGAAAAAATGTGCTTGGCGTCCGGAACATGAGGCCAAAATTTGTGCAAACTTTCACAAGAAAGCTACGCATACTCTTGCTAGTTTGTTTAATAAAGCTCGTAGAGATAATAGCAAACCTAGCTGGGTTCTACCGGAGGATTGGGCAAAATTACTCGTGCATTGGAAATATGATCCAAGATTTAAGCAGATGAGTGAGATCGGTAAAAAGGCAAGATCATCTACTAAGGGTGGTTCTCTACACACAAGTGGGGCTCAAAGTCAAGGAAGTGTGAGGAGGAAATTGGTGTGTATCATTTTTCTTTGTGTTTATATATTTTATGTATTAATATTTAATTACTCTTGATTATAACTTTATTATTTTATGTAGGAAAAGGAACTAGGAAGACCGATAACTCAAGCTGAGGCATTTAAGGCAACACACATTAGAAAGAAGAAAAATCCTGAAGATCCAGACGTGTGGGTTGAACCGCGAGCTGAAGTGACCTATGTAAGCCTCTAATTTTAAAAAATAATTACTTATTTTCTAAATTTATATTCTCATATGATAACATTCAATTTAGAATCGATATCTTCAAGCTTTGGAGGATTTACAACAAACTCTGCCGGAAGAAAATCGAGGTATGCCACTTACTCAAGAACAGGATGAGAGAGTTTGGTTAGACTTGACTTGTGGGCCGAGTAGATATGGGTATGCATATGGAATGCCGCATAAAACCTTCCGTGAATTTTCTTCTGAGTTTGAAGGCCTAAATAGTTCAAATCATGATGAATCAATGAAGAAAAATTTGGCTATGGAGAAAAAGATTGTTGAGCTATCTAGCCAAGCCGAAGAATCACGGGCTAGGGAAAGGCGGTTGGAATTACAGTTTGCGGGTCTTAAGGCTCAATTCGATGCATTACTTGCTTCAGGAGGGATTCCCCCTTGTTCTGGTGATGTCACTTTCCCTCCTCGACCTCCTCAATCTCAACCTACTCAAATATCCAATGTATGGTCAACATAGAAATATGACCCATGAGACTAGTAGTGATGAAGAAAGTGATGATTATGTGGCAAACACACTACCACATTAGTGAAGTTTAGACTTGTGATAGTTAACTTATGGATCATTTTGTTAACTTTATAATTTTGTGATGGGAATTATTTGTTTTGTGAATACATGATAACGTTGGAATGTATTATATAACTTATGGATATCATGGTTTTTGTTTAATATATAATTATGTTGAAGTGAGTTGCAATTGAGTTGATAAGAGAATATTTAGTAAATATATTGCTTCAATTGAGTTTTTGAAGCTCTTTGAGTTTGATTTGGGTACTGAATTAAAATGACAGCTGATGAGAAGCCGCAGAAATAATAATTTTCTGCCAGTTTTTTTCCAGAAAAAGAGAGGTCTCTTTTTCGCATTAATTTTCCAGATATTTCATAATAGAGACCTCATGAGGTTTCTATTTAACATTTTCTATTTTATAAATGCAGAAAAGAGACCTCATGAGGTCTCTTTTTTGCATTAATTTTTCCATACATTTCATAATAGAGACCTCATGAGGTCTCTATTTAACATTTTCTATTTTATAAATGCAGAAAAGAGACCTCACGAGTCTCTCTTTTGTATTAATTTTTTCAGCTATTTCATAATAGAGACCTCATCAGGTCTCTAATTAACATTTTATATTTTATAAATGCAGAAAAGAGACCTCATGAGGTCTCTTTTCTGCATTATATTTTCCGTAAATTTCATTATGGAGACCTCACGAGGTCTCTAAAAATAAATGCAGAAAAGAGACCTTATGAGGTCTCTCCTTTAAAATAATATAAAATTAAATTAAATAATATCTTAGCGACCTAATGAGGTCTCTTTATTAAAATATAAAATTAAATAATATAATAAAATTGTGACCTCATGAGGTCTCTATATAAAAAATATAAAATTAAATTAAATAATACAATAGTGACCTCATGAGGTCTCTTTTTTTTTAAAAAAATCTGATAATTTGTTGGTGACCTCGTGAGGTCTCCGTTTGGCGACCTCATGAGGTGTCTGTAAAAAAGTGACCTGCATTTTACTGACCTACCGTTGAGGTCTCTTTTTTGGTCTCTTTTTCCCGAAAAGAGACCTCGTGAGGTCTCTTTTCTAGGTCTCTTTTTGGCCTTTTTTTAGTAGTGANNNATATCGCAAAATGTGTTTGATCCCATTCCAATGTCTCCTAGTAGGAGCAAAACTATACCTTGCTAAAAAGTTAACAGCAAAAGCTATATCAGGCCTTGTAGTATTAGCAAGATACATTAGTGCACCAATTGCACTAAGATATGGTACTTCAGAACCAAGAATTTCTTCATTCTTTTCTTGAGGTCGGAATGGATCCTTATTCACATCAAGTGAACGAACAACCATCGGAGTACTTAATGGATGCGCTTCATCCATACAGAATCTTTTCAACACTTTTTCTGTGTAGGCAGATTGATGAACAAAAATACCATTTGTCAAATGCTCAATTTGCAAACCAAGACATAATATTGTCCTTCCCGGATCTTTCATCTCAAATTCATTCTTTAAATAATCAATTGCCTTTTGAAGCTCTATTGGAGTTCCAATAAGATTTATGTCATCAACATAAATAGCAAGTACAACAAATTCCGATATTATTTTCTTTATAAAGACACATGGACAAATTGCATCATTTGTATAACCTTCCTTAATTAAATACTCACTAAGACGGTTATACCACATGCATCCAGATTGTTTCAAACCATATAATGATCTTTACAATTTAATTGAATACATTTCTCGAGATTTTGAATTACATGATTTAGGCATCGCAAATCCTTCAGGAATTTACATGTATATCTCATTATCAAGTGATCCATAAAGGTAGGCTGTAACCACATCCATCAAATGCATTTCAAGTTGCTCGTGGACTGTGATACTAATGAGATAACGCAATGTTATTGCATCCATAACGGGTGAGTATGTCTCTTCATAGTCGACGCCAGACCTTTGAGAAAATCCTTGTGCCACAAGGCGTGCTTTCTACCTTTGTTATTTCATTTTTCTCATTTCTTTTTCGCACAAAAATCCATTTGTAACCAACAGGTTTAATACCATTAGGTGTTTGAACTATAGGTCCAAAAAACTTCACGCTTGGCAAGTGAATTCAACTCTGATTGAATTGATTCTTGCCATTTTTGGCCAATCATTTCGTTGTCGACATTCTATAACAGATTGAGGTTCATGATCCTCATTATCTTGCATGATATTTGTTGCAACATTATATGCAATGACATAATCAACACTATTTCTGATCGATTCATATTAGTTTCAACATCTCTTAAATTTATGGATAGTTCATTATTTCTTTGAGTTTCAAGTTCATTGATTCTTTCATGAATATCAGACTTATTCAAATTTTGAACTTCCATATGAGATTCTTTCATTGTGTCATCTTGACATTTAATCTTTCTTTTTCTAGGATTTGGATCCTTAGACCCCAATGGTCTACCACGCTTTAGGTGTGTTTTTGACTCATTAGCTATGACACTAGTGGATGGTCCTTTAGGGACATCAATTCGAATTGGGACATTCTCTGCAGGAATATGTGATTTAGTAATCCTTTTCAAATTTGTAAATGCGTCTGGCATTTGATTTGCAATTTTCTGCAGATGAATAATCTTTTGTACTTCTTGTTCGCAAGTAGAAGAATATGGATCAAGATGAGACAATGATAAATTTTTCCACAAAATTTCTCGTTTTATTTCACTATTCTCTCCCCCTAATTTTGGGAAAACTGTCTCATCAAACCGACAATCTGCAAATCTAACAGTAAACATGTCTCCAGTCAATGGTTCAAGATAGAGAATAATGGAGGGTGACTCAAACCCAACATATATTCNGAGAATAAAATAAGCCCATATCAGTTGTCCCTTTAAGATATCGCTAAATGTGTTTGATCCCATTCCAATGTCTCCTAGTAGGAGCAGAACTATACCTTGCTAACAAGTTAACAACAAAAGCTATA
>NC_028642.1:16934116-16972396 GCF_001406875.1 Solanum pennellii | reverse complement strand
AATTGCCTTTTGAAGCTCTATTGGAGTTCCAATAAGATTTATGTCATCAACATAAATAGCAAGTACAACAAATTCCGATATTGTTTTCTTTATAAAGACACATGGACAAATTGCATCATTTGCATAACCTTTCTTAATTAAATACTCACTAAGACGGTTATACCACATGCGTCCAGATTGCTTCAAACCATATAATGATCTTTGCAATTTAATTGAATACATTTCTCGAGATTTTGAATTACATGATTTAGGCATCGCAAATCCTTCAGGAATTTTCATGTATATCTCATTATCAAGTGATCCATAAAGGTAGGCTGTAACCACATCCATCAAATGCATTTCAAGTTGCTCATGGACTGTGAAACTAATGAGATAACGCAATGTTATTGCATCCATAATCGGTGAGTATGTCTCTTCATAGTCGACGCCAGGCCTTTGAGAAAATCCTTGTGCCACAAGGCGTGCTTTATATCTATGTATTTCATTTTTCTCATTTTTTTCGCACAAAAATTCATTTGTAACCAACAGGTTTAATACCATTAGGTATTTGAACTATAGGTCGAAAAACTTCACGCTTGGCTAGTGAATTCAACTCTGATTGAATTGCTTCTTGCCATTTTGGCCAATCATTTCGTTGTCGACATTCTATAACAGATTGAGGTTCATGATCCTCATTATCTTGCATGATATTTGTTGCAACATTATATGCAAAGACATAATCAACCACTATTTCTGATCGATTCATATTAGTTTCAACATCTCTTAAATTTATGGATAGTTCATTATTTCCTTGAGTTTCAAGTTCATTGATTCTTTCATGAATATCAGACTTATTCAAATTTTGAACTTCCATATGAGATTCTTTCATAGTGTCATCTTGACATTTAATCTTTCTTTTTCTAGGATTTTGATCCTTAGACCCCAATGGTCTACCACGCTTTAGGTGTGTTTTTGACTCATTAGCTATGACACTAGTGGATGGTCCTTTAGGGACATCAATTCGAATTGGGACATTCTCTGCAGGAATATGTGATTTAGTAATCCTTTTCAAATCTGTAAATGCGTCTGGCATTTAATTTGCAATTTTCTGCAGATGAATAATCTTTTGTACTTCTTGTTCGCAAGTAGAAGAATATGGATCAAGATGAGACAATGATAAATTTTTCCATAAAATTTCTCGTTTTATTTCACTATTCTCTCCCCCTAATTTTAGGAAAACTGTCTCATCAAACCGACAATCTGCAAATCTAGCAGTAAACATGTCTCCAGTCAATGGTTCAAGATAGCGAGCAATGGAGGGTAACTCAAACCCAACATATATTCCTAACCTTCTTTGAGAGCCCATCTTAGTGCGGTTTGGTGGTGCCACAGGCACATGTACAACACTTCCAAAAATTCTTAGATGGGATATATTAGGTTCTTGACCCATAACCAATTGCAATGGAGAAACCCTATGATAACTTGTCGGTCTGAGACGAATAAGTGTTGCGGCATGCAAAATTACATGTCCCCACACAGAAGTGGGCAACTTAGTTTTCATAAGCAATGGTCTTGCTATTAATTGCAAACGTTTAATTAATGACTCTGCGAGACCATTCTGAGTATGAACATGAGCAACGGAGTGTTCAACTCTTATCCCAATTGCTAAACAATAATCATTAAATGATTGGGATGAAAACTCTGCAGCATTATCAAGACGAATGGACTTAATCTGATTATCAGGAAAGTGTGCCCTTAACCTTATTATTTGTGCCAATAATTTTGCAAATGCCAAGTTACGAGATGATAATAGGCACACATGAGACCATCTAGAAGAAACATCTATTAGAACCATAAAATATCTAAATGACCCACTAGGTGGGTGAATAGGTCCACAAATATCCCCATGTATACGTTCCAAGAACGCAGGGGACTCAATCTTAACTTTCTATTGGTGATGGTCTCACAATTAACTTGCCTTGATAACAAGCAGTACAAGAAAATTCACCATTTAAAAGAACTTTCAGGTCTTTTAGTGGATGTCCATTCGAATTTTCTATAATTCGTCTCATCATTATTGACCCAAGATGTCCTAGACGATCATGCCAAAGTACAAATGTATTGGAATCAGTAAACTTCTTATTTACTATAAAATGTGCCTCAATTGCACTAATTTTTGTCCAATACAAGCCAGAAGATAAAGCAGGGAACTTTTCTATAACACATGTCTGTCCAGAGACATACTTGGTGATACCAAGATATTCAAGATTTATTTCATCCATTGATTGGATATGATAACCATTTTCACGGATATCTTTAAAATTCAACAAATTTCTCTTAGATTTTGGAGAAAACATAGCATTATTAATGATGAGTTTAGTTCCCTTGGGCAAAATTACAATGGCTCTTTCAAAACCCTCAATCATTTTAGTAGTACCAAAAATTGTAGTAACATTTATTTTACCCATACTTAAATGAGAAAAATATTTCTTATTTTTGAATATCGTATGTGTTGTACCAGAATCAATCAAACAAATATCTTCATATTTCGATAATATGTTCTTAGAATTATCCATATCTTCACATGAAATGACATACACAAAATAAATATATATTAAATAGTAGTGTTGTCAAAAGGGTACAATATATTCAAAGGAAAAATTAATAATTAAATATTAGAAATTGAGCCTTAATTTATTGTTTCCTCTAAGTCAAAAATGAGTTGTTAGGAAAATAAAATAAAATCATTATTTAATCCTAGTTAATAACAGACTGCATGTTTTTAACATTAGATCAAATTAAAGACCTAATATAATACAAACACATGATAAATCCTAGTTAATATCAGAATTTATGTTTTTAACATTAGACCAAGTTAAAGACCTAATATAATACAAACACGTGATAAAGTTTAGTATTTGACTAACTCTATCATATTAGAATCATATAAATAAATCAATGAAAAATATATATTATTTTATTAAGAATTAAGGAACAAGCTAATGAACGACTAAACTAATTTAAAATACTAATACTCATGCAAACAACTACCATTACATGAAATTTATTAATAAATACTACCAAAAAAAATATCACTCTTCCATGTTCACAGAACCATCACCAATTAAGTAATCTATTTTTCCTTCAGTATGTGCGAAGAAATCTGCTACATCCAAGTGCGTGATGTCAACTTGATTTTCAGAGATAAAATTTGCCTCAGGATTTTTCTCTTTCTTCTTTAGTGATTCTTGATAAAGCTCAACCAAGTGTTTGGGAGTACGACAATCACGCGCATAATGACCTCTTCCACCACATCGAAAACAACCTTCCCTAGTTGCTTCACGTTTCTCATCCTTTCTTTTTTCCTTTTTATTTAATGAATGATTAATGCCAGGAATAGAATTCCGTTCTTGACCATAATCACGACCACGACCACGTCCACGTCCATGACCACGTCCACGTCCACAACCACGATTAGGACCGCGACCTTTTCCACACCTAGCATGGTGGACGTACGCCTCATTCACTTCAGGAAGTGGTTCAGATCCAGTAGGTCGATTCTCATGATTTTTCAATAATAAATCATTATTTTGCTCACAAGAAGATGAGAAATTAGTTCAGAATACTTTTTGAAACCTTTCTCTCGATATTGTTGCTGCAAGAGCACATTCGAGGCATGGAAAGTGGAGAACATCTTTTTCATGATATCAATCTCACTAACCGTTTCTCCACATAATTTCAATTGAGAAGTGATTCTGAACATGACAGAATTGTACTCATGTATAGACTTAAAGTCTTGTAGCCTTAGATGCATCCAATCATATCGTGCCTGTGGATGTATGACCATCTTCAAGTGGTCAAATCTTTCTTTTAGGTTTTTCCACAAAACAAGTGGATCCTTAACTGTCAGATATTCGATTTTCAGAATCTCGTCAAGATGATGACGCAAGAATATCATTGCTCGTGCACAGTTTTGATTTGATGCCTTATTTTCTTCTTTTATGGTGTCTCGAAGACCCATTGCGTCATGGTGGATTTCAGCATCCAACACCCATGAGAGGTAGTTCCTGCCCGAACTTTGAAAGGCAGTGAACTCTAGTTTTGTAAGATTGACCATTAAATTTAAAAACAAAAGAATAAATAATACCTTTATTAATTCTTCAAATCTAACCTTCACTTTTGAGAAATTAGAGTCTCGTGCTGATAACGTGTTATAAAACTATAGAATAAGAAGAAGAAACTAGAGAGAAAAGAAGAGAAGACTTGTTATTTCTCTTGATGAATTGAATTTACAATGAAGAGGAGCACTCTATTTATAGGAGAAATCTAACTTGGTCCCCAAGTAAGACTCTTTAATCATACCCTAAAAAGGACTCCACATGATAGACATTCACTATAATACAAATACTTTATAACAAAAATTAATTACTTCTCGCTAACTTACGTACAAATTTCCAGATCCAAATGGATCCTTCTTTTGTTGTGTTTGGTGAAATTGAAGGGCAATATCAAAAAAATAATTGGATTTTTTTTTTTAAAAAAATAACAAGTTACTTTTACAATTTTGTTTTTGAATAGACTAGAAAAAAATGGGCCCGCTTTGAATTGTTTCATACTCAGTTAGAAAAAAAGATAATGACCAAGATATTTATCCAGGATTCATTTGATTTTAAAAGTCAAATTATCAATAACTTTTACTTTTTTATATATATATATATATATATATATATATATATATATATGTCAAANNTATATATATATATATATATATATATATATATATATGGGTCAAAATTAACTCAATTGAAGTAACTTTAGAATTGTAATAAAAATATATTAGTAATAGATATCCATAATAAAACTTAATTCTTGATAGACCGGAAAAGATTGGCCCACTTTAAAGTCAAATTATCAAGCAATTATTATTTAGATTTTATATTTGTAGTAGAAAATCAGGATGAAGATACCATTAGATTTTTTATTTGTATTAGAAACATCAGAATAAAGATCTAGCATCTTAGATAGATTCAATAAAATTCAATAATTTTGATGCCGTTTTATATTTACGTTAAAATATAACATAATAATTTTGATTAAGATCTAACATCTAGCATCTACGTGATAATGAAGATAACATTATTTCGATATAATTAGGTTTCATACCATTAGCATGTTTCCGCTTAGAGATTTCTATTAATTTCGATGATTTAATGATTGGTCAAAAAATTAAAAAATAAAAGCAAAATCAAACTAAATATCAGGCATGATACATTTTTTAGGATGCGAACTACATTGTATTTCTCCATTAAAAAAACGTTAAATATGAACGTTCTCGTTGATTCTTTAATAGTTTCAAAAAATGATTCCAATTTAATAAACGTATAAAATAATAAAAAAATTAGTATTACCATATGATAGTGAATTCAACTAGCTACAAGCGGCCTAGAGGGAGATGGTTGTTAGTTCAACTATCTACTTCTTAGGGATGATAGATAAAAGAAGGCATCTCTTTTGCACTGGGCCTATTTGCTGTTTTTGTTTTTGTTATTTTCTATATATTTTTTGGGTTCACTTGACCCATTCTATATAGATTTAAATATAAATTTTTTTATATAAATACACAACTTATGATATCACAAATATCTAACATTTCTTATCATTTCAAAAGATTACATAAATCCCCTCTCACATACATTCGTAACCCCTTATATATTTCTATCCCCTCTCAGGTGCATCTCTATTATTAAATAATTTATCATTTACAATATATCATATAACTAATAATTGTATTCGAAAGTAATAAAAAATTTGAAATTTTTATACTTGAGAAACCTTCTTACATAAAATGTAATTAGCCCCAAATGCATGGGAGTTATGCAAGTTATATTTTAATATACGAATAAAATGGAGCATTTAGCTCCAGAATTTTATTTTATTTTTTAAAAGAGTCCACTATATTGATAGAAATGGTAAGGTAATAACTAAATCACAAACTAAGATTAAATAATCTATGTGGATTTTGAAAATGGGATATTACTCCTTTTTTTTAATAAATAGTAGCATATATATTAAATAGTAACACGCCGTTATATTATTATGTTTTAAAAAAATGAGTTTACAATTGACGAGCCAAAGTTATTTGTAACATCCCAGAAAATTTTTGAACTAAGAATCGAATCATCCTTCATTGTGGGTATGATTTTATCAAAGAATTTAAAATTTCTTAAGTATTAAGATCACTGTTTATAGCACCTTGAGCTCCAAAAAGAATTAAAGAGAATTCATTCAACTCATTCCTTAGTTTTTTTAAGTTTTGAGTCAACTTCAAACTATCATAAATTTCAATATAGAATGTGTTAGGACATCCACAAGATTTCAAATGAAAGATCTCTGAGTCATCTTTTCCACACCAACGAGTTTGATAATTTTGAGCTCGTATGAGGGAGATATGCCCTTTTGAAGTTAGATTTCAATTTAAGAAAAGATATCCTGGAATAGGAGCGATATTTTAGTCTTTTCCTTACCCCCACTTTTTCTAAACAGGAATTTAAGGGTCTAAACTGATTAAAATCAGTTTCATTCATCACCAAAAGTGTTTAGGCTTTCGAGAGAAGATTCAAGAGGATAAAAACTTCAAAGTTTCAGGTGTTTGTTCAAGAAATTCAAGATTTTACCAAAAACCTAGTTCTTTGAGGTATGTAAGCTTCAATAGTGTTGGGTTCTTCAGTCTCACGCCAATCATGAGTTTCTATTGCAAATCTATCCATAAGTATTGAACAATTTAATTTATTTATGATTTCTTGATAAGTATTCTTGAAGTTTTCTTATCGATTAAGTTTGATGTAAGATTCTACTTGGGTCAACTTTAAACGACCATATTTCTGAGAATATAAAGAGTTGTATGGGACAAAACCTATCAAATTAAATGCATTCAAATCTACTTTTAATTAATTCCAATGCCACCAATTTCGCATCAATCCAATTTCTGAGTAAAAAGGTATGACTATTTTTCTAGTTATGTTGTACGGGTTACTAATGCGCCGACAACCTTTATGAGTTTGGTGAATGGGGTGTTCAAGCCATTTCTAAATTCATTTTTATTGTCTTTATTTATGATATTTTGGTCTACTCGAAAAAGTGGGGAGAGCATGTCGACCATATTCCTATTGTTCAAGATGTTCTTGGGAAACAAAGGTTGTATGCAAAATATTACAAATTATTTTAAGTGTGAATTTTGGTTTACTTATGTTTAATTTTTGGGATATGTAGTTTCAAAAGAAGGGGAAATGGTACATCCCCAAAAGATTGAGGCGGTTATGAATTGGGTTCGGCCTAGCTCTGTGAAAAAAATTATGAGTTTTTTGGGGCTCGCTATCTACTATTTTCTATTTGTGAAGAAGTTTGCTTTTATTGACAATCACTTACAAATTTTGACCAAAATCGAGATACCATTTAAATGGACTAAAAAATGTGAGGAGAGGTTTCAAAAGCTCAAGACTCTTTGACCACTGCACCTATTCTATCATTACTATTTTAGGGTAAGGATTTCATTGTTTATTGTGATGCTTCACATTATTATTTGGGTGATGTGTTGATGCATGATAAAAATGTTATAGCTTATGCATCGTGTTAATAAATTGAAGGTGCATGAGAAGAATTACCCAACACATGATTTGGAGTGAACAACATTAGTGTTTGCTCTTAAGATCTTGCAGCATAGTGTTAGGTTGGAAGTGCTTATTGATCATCAACCATCGTAGTTTGCAACATGTGTTCACTTAAAAGGATATGAATTTGAGGGAACGAAGGTGGATGAAGTTACTTAAAGATTATGATGTCACTATTCAATACCATGTAGGTAAGGCTAATGTTGTGCCAAGCACTTTGAGTCGAAAGGCAATAAGTATGTGTAGTTTAGCTTGCTTGAGTTTAACTAAATGACCTTTGGCTAGGGATATTCAGACCTTGGAGTCTAAGTTCATGTAATTGGGCATCTCAAAGAGAGGTCGGGTGTTGTCTAGCATTGAAGTTAGGGCCAGGTTCATTAAGGAGATGAAGGCCAAACAACGTGAGGATTAAAACTTAAATGAACTTAAGAAGAAGACCGTGATTGGTAAGGCACAATAGACCAGTCTTGATGCGGAAGGTGTTCTCAATTTTAAGGAAGGACTTGTGTTCTTTGAGTTATATCTTGATTCAGAAATTTTTGATAAAATCCTATGGTTCACGATAATCCATTTATCCGGGTGTGACCAAGATTTACCGAGACTTAAAGCAAATTTATTGATGGTTGGGCATGAATAAAGATATAGAGGATTCTAAGTGTCAAAATTATCAACAAGTGAAGCATGAATATCAAAGGCCTGCATATTTGCTTCAAAGAATGCCAATTCAGAAATTGAAGTGGGAAAGGATAGACATTTTTTTGTGGTAGGTCTTCTCAAGACTTGGGGAAGTTTGAATGTAAGACCCCGAAAATAACCTAGGTTAACTAGATCCTAACATGTTGTTATTGATGTTCTAAGGTCCTAAATATGTCTAATATATGGTGTAGACGCAGTAGCTAAAGTTTTAGGGGTGTTGGAAGTCAAACGTCAAGGGACGACTATGACGTTTGACGACTAAGTCACCAAAATGTCTAAAATATGGTTCTATGTGTTTATGTGTGTTTAATGGTGTTTTAAGGTTCTTAATTGAGTTAATATATTATTTATAGGCAGTGGTTAAAGTTTCGTGATGTTTGGAGGTCAAACGACCAAGAACGTCCAAGGCGTTCGAAAGATATGCCTTGAGTCGACCTTGTACGTCTAGTGTTTCGTCGAGTTTTACGTGTTTGTTTTGGATAAAATTCATGTGAGAGGTTTTAAAATTACAGAAGATCGTATTTGGGTTTGAAACGTCTGAGAAATTATCCCCAAGGACCATCTAAGGGTCCTTGAGGAAGGACCCAAAACTGTTTGCATGGCAGTCCCAGGCAGACCCCAAACGACGGAGCAGTCGACGGCCAGTCGTGTCTGTGACGCCCCGTCAAAGGGTGTTGTTGATGGGGACTTAACCTTGGGAGTTAAAGGAAGCTTGGCCAGCCACTGTAGCCAATGACGGAGGGATGTGACGCCCCGTCGTGGCAGTTACGGCCCGTCAAGGGCAGGCGTCGCACACCACTGCCTTCCTGCGCAGGCTGCTGCCAAGTCAAGGGGTGAATTGGTAAATTCACCCCACTTCTAAATTAAGTCATGGACAGTTTATTAAGGGTTATTTGAGTATTTTAATTAAGCATATAAAGGGTAATCACATGGAAGACTTCATTCTTCAAAATCATAAACCCAAAACACTTAGAAATATCCCAAAACCTCCAATGAAGTCCAGCTTGAAAAGGAAGCTTTGTGAGGGATTTTTATGTAGAAATTCTTCATCAAAGTGAAGAATTATCATTCTTGAGGTATGATTTTTGATCCTTGAAGCTCGTTTCATCAAGGATCCCAATCCTCAACATGGTTTTCAAAGTTTTCTAAAGTGAATTGTCCAATTTCATGATTCTACCATAGGTTCTTGCATAAATGATTTCTAAACGTTGAAGTATGATATAATTTATATTGTATTGATTATTTCAATCTAAATTACCTATGAACCCATGAATTTGGATGAACCCTAGCTTTTGACTATAATGTGGGTTACTTGATATTAAGCTAATATTGATGAATTGTTATGCAGTTTCTTATGGGCTTTCTAATTATATAAGAATTGTATTTAATTGATATCTAATTGATATTAGATTGTTAAACCTATACTGAATAGATTTAGATTCATTGATTTATATGGTTATTGCTTTGAATTATTGTTCATGGCAATGGGTAAGGCCTTGTGATGTTGAATTGGACGATTTAGCATTGAATTGAAGTGTGAATAAGGGAATGAAGGTATGATGCCCGAATTTCATTAATTTGATATTAATTATATTTCGATTCTATTGTGATTGGTATGGTCCACTTATGGTTGCGGTGTTATGTATTTTACTTGCAATTGACGTGGCCTTCTCGACGTTACTTTACACAATATTATGAGCATGGCGTTATTCGCAACTACTTGAGGTTATGTGGCTATTTGTGTAGTTTGATTATATAAAGCATGACATTATATATCTATATGAGAAGTTATATAGTCATATATGTATTCTTCTACTTATGCTGCCTTAAGTGATCATGTTAGACTATGACTTTTACATTATGATTATAGTGTTAGGTTAAGTCTTGGTTATTACTAATTGACTTTATGAGTTTATGTGGAGTATATTAATGATGTTATGATGACATATATGATGACATGAATATGTTAGGTTGTTTTAGAGGTGTTTCTAGAATGACTGTATTTTGAGTCAAAAGTGAAGTAGGTGATGTCTTGTCTTGATTAACTTGTATCTCTTGCTTGATGTATATATGATTATGAATATGTGATGTCTTGATTTAGGGTGTAAGAACTCTTAGTCTTGAATGTATGAATGACATGTGACTTTAAAAGATGTTATGAGAGTCCCTTATGTGCAAACCTTGACTTAAGGGTAAGGTTAAGATTGATTGAAGTGTAAGCTGTAATGGTATCCTTCAAAGTAAAGAAATGATGGACTTAAGGTTAGTTGGCTAGAACGGCATAATATTAATCCTTAGGAAAGTCATCATGAGATTCTTGTTGCCATTGTGAGGTAGTCCTAGTGGACCTTCCTTGGTAGGGTAAATGTGATTGGGTTATGAACTTGTTATGGAACCCTCTTATGTGAACCTAATGTATGAATTACTCTATGAGAACGAAGCTAGCACCGAGTGAGTATGGTACGGGAAGTAGTTCTAGTTAAGTATGAGACTAGAATACAAAGAAGTCCTTCATATTCCTTAACCATGTGCCTACAAGGAACAACCTCATCGGAGTAGGATAGATCTCCGGATTCCATGTCTTGCTATCCTGGTCTATGTCGGTTATTGCCTATTTTCATCATATTGAATACCTATTAGCATTTGAGGAGTCTAAAGTGACTTAAGGATTCTTTAGCTAAAGTGTGGAGAGGGCATAAGGGATGATCTCTTCATGTCTTATCTTTGGAAGTATTGAGGATTACTCTAGTTAGGGAAGTTGGTTGATTTTGTGTACATGATCTAAGCCTTAGGTAGTCTTAAGGATTATTAAGGTAATCTTAAAGATGTCACTATGGACGTTATCTTCTTGATTTACTTAAGTAGGTCTTACCTTGATGCTTATGATTGCTTTGTATGTATGTATGTGACTCATTATAGGTAATCCTAAGGGTCGTTTAGGCATATCTAGAGAGGGTATATGGGCAGTCTCTTTTTATGTGACTTAAGTGAATCTTAAGATGACTTTAACTGAGGAAATTACATGCTAGAAGTATCTTATATGTTTCTAAATTGATTTATGATGTTATTATGATTAGAATATGATTTTTAAATGAAAAGATGTATATTTCCAATAAAGTCTATTTTCATGATTTTTATGCATAATCCATACTTAGTACATGTGGTTTTACTAACTCCATGCTTTTATATATGTATCTATATAGTTCATGGTAGGTGAGGAGCTTTGCGAAGTGAAGACTTGGACTTAGAAGATCGTTCAAGAGAAGTTGAAGTATGTCCTCACTTGACTCGAGGGCATATATGTCGTTTACATTTCTTATTGAAGTATTGTAATTGACTAAGTATTTCTATATTCGTATTTTGAAGTATGGGCCGTGTCCCAAGTATTCTTATGTCTTAAGATGATGAAATTGAGACTTAGTATTTCCCATTACTTTTATATGAAAGATATTTTAAAGACTATAAAGTGTTTGTGAAAAGTTTTAATTCTGCACTACTTTTCACTATGTATATGCAATGAATGATATGAAAGAGGCTTGTCTAAGAACTCCGAGAGTTCGACGACGCCGTACTACAATTCGAGATTGTGCCCTAACTTCTAGGGCAGGGTTTCAGGTTGTGACAAAGCTTGGTATAAGAGCATATGATGGTGAAAGTAGTAATATGAATCAAGAAGTCTCATCAAGTCACGTCTAGTAGAGTCTTGACCATCGGTGTGAGTGACGACACATCTATGGACGAGAGGCTATAGGACGATAGAGTTTCCCTTCTTTTCTACTCCTATGTCGTGCGGTAGAGTAAATGTTATGATTATCCTTCTTACAAGTTTCCTTGTGTTTTCTAGGAGATGAATACTAGAAGGATGACTGCTAGGAGGTTTGAAGAGGACAGGGTGAATGAGGAGGTTCCCCCTCAAGTTGAGAAAGTTCCTCAAGGTGGACATTGAGTTCAAGGTGCTCAAGATGCCCAAGTTCCTCCCCAAGGTGATCCTACTCCTAATGTGGAAAGAGATATTGAGGTTCCGGAGATGTATAATAGGGAGATTAGAGAGGCTTTGATTGCTATAGCCCGATTCCTAGGGTTGTGAAGAGCACTATGATATATAGGTTGAGAGATTATGTGAGGATGAATCCTCCTATATTTCTTGTCTCTAAGATAAATGAGGATCCCCAAGAGTTTCTTGATGGAGTGTACAAAGTTTTGAGTTCTATGAGGGTTACATCTAGGGAGAAGGCGGAGTTGGCTTCGTACCAATTGAGAGATGTTTCTCAAATTTGGTACACTCAATGGAAGGATAATAGGCCGGAAGGATCGGGTCCTATTGAATGTGAAGAATTTAAGGAAGCTTTTCTTGGTATGTACTTTCCCCGAGAGAGGAGAAAAATTTAGGTGGAGGAGTTTATCAATCTTAAGCAAGGCAATATGAGTGTTGTGGAGTACTCTTTGAAATTCTCAACTTTGTCTAGGTATGCCCCTTCTCTTGTGTCCAATCCAAGAGATGAAATGAGTCCTTTTGTGACGGGTGTAGCCAACTTAGTATTGGAAGAATGTCGTACCGCTATGTTTCATGATGATATGACCCTAGATAGATTCCTGATGTATGCACAATCGATTGAAGAGTCTAAATTTAGGAGGATGGATAGAAGTTTGAAAAGGAGTGGTGCTAGTGATCAAGAGCAAACTAGGTTTAAGAAGAAGGTTCAATATCAAGGAGAATCTAGGAGTGCTGAGTTCAAGGTTGAGAAAGGAAATGGTTCCAAGGATGGCAAGCCTACTTGTGCAAATTGTGGCAAGAAACATTATGGTGAGTGTCTATTGGGTAACGGGAGTTCCTTTGGTTGTGGTAAATATGGGCACAAAGTGAGAGATTTTCCTATGACTTCTTCTAGAGGAAGAGATGGTACGCAAGTTGCTCCTAGTGGTCCAAAGGAAGATGCTCCAACAAAGAGGCATTTCTATGCACTCCGTTCTAGACTGGAGAAGCCGGATGAGAAGGAGAGTTATGATGATGTTGGTAAGTTCTCTTTTTTGTTATGATATGAGTTCCTTCTAAGTGGGGGAGTATGGTTTGAAGATGGGATAGAAGTCCTTGAAATTGTTGCTTGTGCATGATGTTTAGGAATTTGGTTGAAATTGAATTTCATTAACTTCTTCCATTGTGTGTTTTATGAAGCCATGATTATGTTGTAAGATGTGTTTATATGATTTTTGTTTGTATATTAGCATGTTTATATTATGAATTGCTTAAAATGTGGATTTTTGGAATAAAATTGCTAAAAAGTTTGTTTCCTTAAAAGCTGCATGCTGCCATATTTTTGAGAAATGACTAATTGATTCGTTTGCCTAAAAATATTTTAATGTGGTTAGAACTGATGTATATGAGTAGGGTATTGAGTATAAAATGAGTTTTTACTATTTGGAATGAAGAATGTGAGTTTTGTAGCATAATGAGTTATAGAATTATTTTCTAGTTTCCCGTTGTGTTGTGAATCTCTTGACTATGCGAAATTGATGTTTTCTTGTGATTATGTGTTGTATGGAATGGTTATTATCTTCTAGTTTAGTCTATAATCTTGGAAGTGTTCGGAGAGTGGCAAGTGTCATTCGAGGACGAATGTTGTCCAAGTGGAAAAGATTGTAAGACCCCGAAAATGACCTAGGTTAAATAGACCCTAAAATGTTGGTATTGATGTTCTAAGGTCCTAAATATGTCTATTATATGGTGTATAGGCAGTAGTGAAAGTTTTAGGGGTGTTGCAAATCAAACGCCAAGGGACAACTAAGACGTTTGACGACTAATATGTTTGACGACTAAGTCACCTAAATGTCTAAAATATGGTTCTATGTGTTTATGTGTGTTTCATGGTGTTTTAATGTTCTTAATTGATTAAATATAGCATGTATAGGGAGTGGTTAAAGTTTCGTGAAGTTTGGAGGACAAACGACCATGAACGTCCAAGGCGTTCGAAAGATATGCCTTGAGTCGACCTTGGACGTCTAGGCGTGTTTCGACGAGTTTTACGTGTTTGTTTTGGATGAAATTCACGTGAGAGGTGTTAAAATTATAGACGATCGTATTTTGGTTGGAAACGACCGGGAAATTATCCCCAAGGACCATCTAAGGGTCTTTGAGGAAGGACCCAAAACTGTAGGCATGGCAGTCCCAGGCAGACCCCAAATGACGGAGCCGTCGATGGCCAGTCGTGGCTGTGACGCCCCGCCAAAGGGTGTCGTCTATGGGGACTTAACCATGGGAGGGAAAGGAAGCCTTTCCAGCCACTGTAGCCAACGACGGAGGGCTGTGACGCCTCGTCGTGGCTGTGACGGCCCGTCAAGGGAAGGCGTCGCACGCCACTGCCTTCCTGCGCAGGCTGCTGTCAAGTCAAGGGGTGAATTTACCAATTCACCCCACTTATAAATTAAGTCATGGACGGTTTATTAAAGGTTACATGGGTGTTTTAATTAAGTATATAATAGGTAATCACATGGAATACTTCATTCTCCAAAATCATAAACCCAAAACACTTAGAAAATATCCCAAAACCTCCATTGAAGTCCAGCTTGAAGAGGCAGCTTTGTGAGGGGTTTTTGTGTTGAAATTCTTCATCAAAGTGAAGAATTATCATCCTCGAGGTATGACTTTTGATCCTTCAAACTCGTTTCATCAAGGAACCCAATACTCTACATGTTTTTTCAAAGTTTTCTAAAGTGAATTGTCCAATTTCATGATTCTACCATGGGTTCTTGTATAAATGATTTCTAAACATTGAATTATGATTTAATTTATATTGTATTGATTATTTCAATCTAAATTACCTATGAACCCATGAATTTGGATGAACCCTACTTTTTTACTATAATGTGGGTTACTTGATATTAAGCTAATATTGATGAATTGTTATGTAGTTTCTTATGGGCTTTCTAATGATATAAGAATTGTATTCAATTGATATCTAATTGATATTACATTGTTAAACCTATCTTGAATTGATGTAGATTCATTGAGTTTTATGGTTATTACTTTGAATTATTCTTCATGGCCATGGGTAAGGGCCTTTTGATGTTGAATTGGACGATTGAACATTGAATTGAAGTGTGAATAAGGGAATGAAGTTATTCTTCCCGGATTTCTTTAATTTGATATTAATTATACTTTGATTTTATTGTGATTGGTATGGTCCAATGATGGTGGCGGTATTATGTGTTTTACTTGCAATTGACGTGGCCTTCTAGGCGTTATTTTATGCAATATTATGAGCATGGACTTATTGGCAACGACTTGAAGTTTTGTGGATATTTTTGTAGTTTTATTATATGAAGCATGACATTATATATCTATATGATAAGTTATATAGTCATATATGTATTCTCTACATATTTTGCCTTAAGTAATCATGTTAGACTATGACTTCGACATTATGATTATAGTGTTAGGTTAAGTCTTGGTTATTCCTAATTGACTTTATGAGTCTATGTGGAGTATATTAATGATGTTATGATGACATATATGATGACTTGAAGATGTTAGGTTGTTTTAGAGGTTTTTCTAGAAAGACTTGCATTATGAGTTAAAAGTGAAGTAGGTAATGTCTTTTCTTGATTGACTTGTATAGTAACATTCCGGAAAATTACATGTATAGTGAAGAGCCCAATAGGTCTTTAAGAATGCGTATTGGGGGTACATAGGCATCTCAATGCCCAATATTGAGAAATATTGGGTAGTATAGAAAATTGACTAAGGGGTATTAGCCAATTTCCATATAATACCTAAATAAGTAAAATATTGGGCATATTAGAAAATATTGGCTTAACGGGTGTTAGCCAATTTTTCTAAGTATTAATGAGCTTATTAAATAAATGTATCTGCAATGAAGATCCTAAGGTAAATTAATATTTTATTCCTTAACTCACAAATTAGGTACTAGGCATCCAAGTGTCAAGCCTAGTACCATAGCACATAGCACATAATCATTTAAATTGATCATGTATATTAGTTGTTCCCAAGGACATGGTGAGGGTCCGTGGGACAATAAGTAAACATTCCCAAATGAACCATAAATAATAGTTAGTTAGGAAATTGCAATCAACCCATTTGCAAGCACATTGCAAGACGTGTGAAGAAGCTGCCAAAGGAGGAGACCACCCTAACCGAATTCGGTTTGGGTAGTTAGGTGGAAAAACGTGCACAAGGGACCACTCCATGTGGGTCCTAAACTCCCTACCAATTATAGACTCTAACATACTTACCTAAATAACTAAATAACCTATGAATAACCGAATTGGACCCATTAGTGCACCCGACAACCTAGGACCAAAACCGGGTTGACACTAACCTAGTACTAGTTAAAGCGACAACCTAGTACCTAACCTAGGATGGTCCAAAAGGTTAGTTATGGTACTAAAAACTTAGGGGTACTATATTAATTCTTATATGTTACCTAATTAATTAATGTAACAAATTATTAATTAATTTAAAAGGGCTAAAACCAAAAATAAAAAGGAAATTCGGTTAAGACAAGAAAGGGACAACCTAGTACCTAACCTAGGATGGTTCAAAGAGTTAGTTAACATCCTAACGACTTAAGGGTACTTTAGTAGTTACTCTAGGATACTTAATTAATTAATTTATCAACTTAATTAATTAATTTAAAGGTGCAAAACCGAAATCGCAAAATGATTTCCACATTTTGGTTAAAACAAGAAAAAGACAACCTAGTACCTAACCTAGGATGGTTCAAAGGATTGGTTATGGTCCTAACGACTCAAGGGTACTTTAGTAATTACCTTATATCACCTAATTTATTAAATTATAAATTTAATTAATTGATTTAAATGATCAAAACGAAATCCTTACACTAACCTAGTATAATTCAAGAAACATCCTAGTACTTAACCTAGGATGGTCCTAAAGGGTTGATTATAGTTCCAATGACTTAGGAGTACTTTAGTACTTACCATAGGTCCTTAAATTAATTAAATTAAAGATTTAATTAATTAATATAAATTCAAAATTTTGGCCAAAACCATAGTCAACACCAAAATTCCAAATTTTGGGTCAAGTCAACATTTTCCTATGTTTAGTCAACTTAGGAGGGGCTTTTTAGTAATTAATTAATTTATTTATTTAAGTAACTTATTGAACCCTAATTTGAATTATTCAAGATCAGTTATTAAACCTAAATATCATGTTCAAACTCATAGACAAAAAGGATGCAAAAACAGTAAGCAACGAACGCAGGAAAAAGGCAGAAAAATTATCTATTTCTCTAGGGCGATTTCAAGGTTTCTTCAAGGTTTTAGTTCATGGTGGTCTTCGTAGATTAAGTTCTACATAAGGTATGGGTTTCTCTCCTTGTCTTCTTTCTCCAAGAGAACTTTCTTTTGAATGATTCAAAGATCTTGAAAACTAGGGTTGTTTCCCGTTGTTCTTGTCGAACTCCTTTCCCTAGTATCCTTGTTACGATTTCAATGTTGAATAGGTTAGAAATCATGCTGTTGGTATGTGGTGCTGGCTGATCTAAATGTGTATGTTTTTTGATTAAATAATGATTGAATGAACCTATTAATTGGACTCGTTTGATGCTAAGTGTTATTATGTGAATTAAAAGAATGGTACTATGTTAAAGATATGTCCTAAAATATTATGTATGAAGATGTTACGGTTTGTTGTGCATACTTGCTGTTAATATGACGTTATGAAGATGTTAAAGTCATAAATGTTAATATGATGTTGTCCATTATGACTTAAAAACGTTACTCTAAAGTCATGAACTAAAATTGGATTAACAAGGCCACTATGAAATCATATCTTGAATGAATTGGCTATCTGGTTGCAATGAAATTGGCTAATTCTATTTGTCAAAATGAATATATGCTAATGGCTAGAAAATTATGTAAATGATTAAAATATTTGCTAAGGGTTCATACATATGAAAAATTAAAAATGAACATACGTAAAATTGGCTTATGCCAACAAGACTGAATTTGCTAGTCTCACATCCCAAATCTTGAGCCAATACTAATCATATGCTAAATCTTGTGTAATTAGAGTATCAAATGATAATATAAGCACTTCTAAAGTAATATCAATGAATCCATAACCAACGGAATGACACTCATTGAGACAACTCCCAACATGCTCTAAAAGAATGACATATGAACTCATGAAACTCATTCAATGAAGTGCTCATCGTCCATAAACGATGATATGAATCTACTACACTAAAGTAAGTAAGTAACGTGAGTTATAACATAATTAAAGGGGTCTAAAGCAAGTAAGTGACCAGAATGGGGTGTTAAGGAAGTGAGACAAGTCTCACTTACACCTAAGCTGCTATGTTAAAAGAATACTCACGTATGAAGGTGTTAGAAGGTGTGAGCCAGTCTCATTAACACCAAAGGATGATAAGTAAGGAAAATTCACATTTCATCAATGTAAAGTAAGGATGACCAGTCATCAATTGAGTAAGTAAATCTCAATCTAGAAGCAAGCCTCCATAATGCTTGAGTCAACACTAGAAGATAAAGAAAAATGAACATTCACGTAAAGGAGCGAGTAATTATGAAAAGCAAATGTGCTAATTTTAATGAATGTGGTGACAACATGATAAGAGGCTAATGTGAAATATGAGAGCAATCTCAAATGAGACTAAGAAAATGTTAACAAAACATACTTACCTATGAGAGTGTAAAGCTAAAGAAGAGACCAGTCTCTATGAACGCTCTAACGAAAGTCTTGAAATTAATGTATACTTAATACTAATGATGAGATGACAAAAAATCTATCTAGCTATGATGTCCTCATACTAGAAGCCAAATTCCAGACGTATGAGTTGAATATAATGGAACTTTATACTGAGCATTGATAGGTTAGCTATGAGCGGTGATGCCTTCTTTCGGGAAGGGCGGAGGTTCACGTAACTCTCATGAGATGAGACTGTCCCGCATGCCGGGTATGGGTCTTATTATATCTCCTAGTCTTTGAAACTATAATGCCAATATAGGGATCTGGCGGGGTTCAATTCCCAAGTACGCTAGCATGTTTTGGGTCACTTTGGCCGGTGATTCCACCTCTTTTCGTGTGGGGGAGACACTAGATTTCATGATGCTCACATGATCTATGTCGGTTAAGGTTAAAGTTCTCAAACAAAGAACGAGGACAGCCTAAAAGCATGAAAGATAATGAAATGAACGATACCGAAGGTGTTTGTGCAAGACAATCAGGAGGTGAAATCTGATTCAAGTAATGACATTAAGTCATTCTTGGTCATTGCACTTCATGATCCCGATAAGAGTCTTAAACTTCATCCTAGGTATAGCTGATGTTTACATCAGCCTACAAATGAATGAAATGAATAATGTGAAGTACGAATGAATGAAATGAATAATGTGAAGTACGAATGAATGAACGAACCAGACTCTGTGTTTGCTAAAGAAGGCCCTTGGGTTGAGGTCCCACATGTTGGGCCCTCACTTGAGATGTCTTAATATTACATCAACGATTCCAAAGTCTCGTGTATATGAAATTTATAATATATAAAACATGAAAGTAATGAAATCAATGGCATGATCAATAGAGAATTGCTTATGAAAGGTAATGAATATATAGTGTAAAGAATGACTCACTATAAGGTAGGGAAATCATTCCTTAGTCCTTGGATTACTTACTTGATTCATTGTGGGTATGAGACTACAATGAATCATTGCACTTGTAAGTAAAACATAGGATCAAAAGAATTATTGAACTACACAACAAGAAGAAGAAAAATACTGAAAAATAAACTAAGGCTTGTACCAATATTGGAGTATGAATAGATGCCTTAATATATATATAAACAGGGTTAATAACCAATTTATGGGCATAACCATTAAAGATTGGCTTATAAATACATTCATACCCACTTTAAAAATGAAATATTTATCTTGTAAGTAAGGTAGCCAATAATGGAGCATGGATTATGAATCAACTAAAGAATGGTCATAGCCAATAAATATTGGCATAGATATATAATCATACCCAAAGGAAATAAGAATGAAGAATCAAAAGTAGAGTAGCCAAATCATTTCCTTCTTCTTGTGAATTGCTTACTCGATTCATTGTAGGTATGGAACTACAATAAACCATTGCGCTTATATTTGAAACATAAGATTAAAGGAGATAATTTAACTACATAACAAGAAGAAGAAACAGACTGAAAAGTAATCAAAGTGTCAAAAATAGTGCTCTCAGGTTTGGATTATCAAATTTCCAAATCTTCGCTCGAGTTCTTCTAAAATTATGTGGATGATACTAATGTTTTGTAATCATATAGAAAATGAGTTGTGTGCTTTGAATGAATTAAAATACATCATATTCATACCACAATTCATATGTAACGATTTAGAAAAGTCTAGTCACTAGGCTTTCCAGAAATAGCATGTTGTTTAGGAAGAGCTTTCTTTGATCATGCATAGCCTTATGTGTATGCGTGCATACACCCATACTTAGTACAAGTGGTTTACTAACCCCTACCATTTACTATTTCATAGAAGCAGGTTAAGGGACAGATTGACGACTCTTGCAACGGTTTGGACATCAGTGTTTCTCCAGACCATTTGGTAGGTCCTCTTGATTTCGAGGATGCTACAGTTTTAGCCCAGCCTTAATTTTAGAAAAATCTAGCGGATGTTGTCCCTAGCGTTTTTTCGTACTTACATTTCGAAGCTTTTGTAATAAGACCGTGTTTGGCAAACGTATTTATAATATATTCTTATTCTATTTCAAATTGATTCTTATGATAGATGGTTGTTATATTTATGTTGCGCTTAGTATATTATGAATTCATGAAATACTATATGAAGTCTATGTATACTTCATACGTTTATAAGTTTTAAATTTTCCGCTAAAAAGATAAGGCTTGTCTGCGACCTCTGAGAGGTCAACGATGCCTGTTGCAATTCAGATTCCAGAATCCGAGTCGTGACATGTATCTCTTGATTAATGTATATATATGATTATGAATATGTGATGTCTTGATTTAGGGTTTTAGAATTCTTAGTCTTGAATGTATGAATGACATGTGACTTTAAAAGACGTTATGAGAGTCTCTTATGTGCAAACCTTGACTTAAGGGTAAGGTTAAGATTGATTGAAGTGTAAGCCGTAATGCTATCCTTCAAAGTAAAGGAATGATGGACTTAAGGTTAGTTGGTTGGACCGACATCATACTAATCCTTAGGAAAGTCATCATGAGCTTCTTTTGCCATTGTGAGGTAGCCCTAGTGGACCTTCCTTGGTAGGGTAAATGAGATTGGGTTATGAACTTGTTATGGAACCCTCTTATGTGAACCTAATGTATGAATTACTCTATGAGAACGAAGGCTAGCACCGAGTGAGTATGGTAAGGGAAGTAGTTCTAGTTACGTATGAGACTAGAATACAAAGAAGCCCTTCATATTCCTTAACCATGTGCGTACATGGGATGTGTCTAAGTCTACCATTGGTAAGTATAACAACCTCATCGGAGTAAGATAGAATTCCAGATTCCATGTATTGCTATCATGGTCTATGTCAGTTATTGCCTATTCTCATCATATGGAATACCTATTAGCATTTGAGGAGTTTATGGAGTTTAGGTGGAGGTATTGGACGCTATATAGACATTGCACAATAGACTTTGAAGGTGTTATTTGGAGTTCCTAGGTCTTTTCCAAGACCATTATTTGAATGTCCTTTATGTGATGTATAAGTCTTAATGAACTAATGAACTAATGACTTATGTTAAGGAGTATGAAAATAAATGAGTACCTAACCTAAAGTGACTTAAGGATTCCTTATCTAAAGTGTGGAGAGGGCATAAGAGATGATCTATTCATGTCTTATCTTTGAAAGTCTTGAGGATGAATCTAGTTAGGGAAGTTGGTTGATTTTATGGACATAATCTAGGCCTTAGGTAGTCTTAAGGATTATTTAGGTAATCTTGAAGAGGTCACTGTGGACGTTATCTTCTTGATTTACTTAAGTAGGTCTTTTGATAGCCTTTGGGAAGAGAATGTCATATCATCTATGTGTTGGTGATTTATGTGAGCATGATTCTATCTTAGGGAGCCTATTGGATATCTTAAGTGTGTGTCTAAGGGATTGTATAGGCGGTCGCTTCACAACTCACTCAAGTGAGACTTAGAGTTCACCTTTGGTAGAAGAATCTTACCTTGATGTTTATGATTGCTTTGTAAGTATGTATATGACTCATTATAGGTAATATTAAGGGTCGTTTAGGCACATATAGAGATGGTGTATGGGCGGTCTCTTTTTTTTGTAACTTAAGTGAATCTTAGCATGACTTAAGTGAGGAAATTACATCCTAGAAGTATCTTATGTGTTTCTAAATTTATTTATGATATTATTATTATTATAATATGATTTTTAAATGAAAAGATGCATATTTCAATAAAGTCCATTTTCAGGATTTTTATGCATAAGTCATACTTAGTACATGTGGTTGTACTAAATCCATGCTTTTATCTATCTATATAGTTCTTGGTAGGTGAGGAGCTTTGAGAAGTGAAGAATTGGACTTAGAAGATCGTTCAAGATAAGTTGAAGTATGTCCTCACTTGACTCGAGGGAATATATGTCTTTTATGTTTCTTATTGAAGTATTGTAATAGACTAAGTATTTCGATATTCGTATTTTGAAGTATGGGCCGTGTCCCAAGTATTCTTGTGTCTTAAGATGATGAGATTGAGACTTAGTATTTCCTATTACTTTTATATGAAAGAGATTTTGAAGACTATATTATGTTTGTTAAAAGTTTTAATTCCACACTACTTTCCACTATGTATATGCAATGAATGATATAAAAAAGGCTTGTCTAAGAACTCTGAGAGTTCGACGACGCTGTGCCACAATCCGAGATTGTGCCCTAACTTCTAGGGTAGGGTTTCGGGTTGTGACAGAATCTATTTGGATAGTGGTTGATATATTAACTACATTAGACCCTTTTATTCAAATAATAATAAATTATAATGTTGAACAATTGGCTAAGGTTTATGTGAAAAAGATAGCGAGGTTGAACGGGGTGCCCATTTCTGTCATTTAAGATTGTGGTACTCAATTCACCTCTATGTTTTGGTGGAAAGTACATGATGAATTGGGTACATAACTTAATTTTAGTACAACCTTTCATCCACAGATGGAGGGCAGTCGGAGAGGAGTATTTAAGTGTTAAAAGACATGTTGAGGGAATGTGTGATCGATTTTGGAGGGCATTGGGATAAGTTCTTACATTTGTATAAGTTTTCATATAATAATAGTTATCGCTCCAAAATTGATATGGCACCGTTTGAGGCATTATAGGATGTAGATCACCCATAGGATGGTTCGAGGCTGGAGATGTGAAAACTTCAGGGGTTAAATTGGTGAAGGATGCTCAAGATATGGTGAGGAGTGTTGAAGCTAAGCTTCTAGCTGCCCAGAGTAGACAAAAGAAGTATGGTGATAATAATGTAAGGGATGTGACATTTAATACTTGCGAGAATGTTCATAAGGAATGACCCATGAAAGGGTTGATGAGATTTGGCAAAAAAGGCAAGCTAAGTTTACGGTACATTGGTCCCTTTGAGGTTCTTTAATGTGTAGGGCTCGTGGCCTATGGATTGGCTTTGCCTCCAAACCTATTGGGGGTGCATATGGTATTTGATGTGTCTATGTTGAAGAGATATCATGGTGACAGAGACTATATCATTAAGTGGGACTCAATTATGCTAGACAACGACCTTTAATATGAGGAGAAACCAATTGCAATTCTTGATCATGATGTTGGTAAGATGTGAACCAAGGAGATTAAGTCTGTAAAGGTTCAATGGGAGTATCGTTTAGTTTAGGAAGCTACTTGGGAAACCGAGAAGGACATGTTAGACAAATATCCCCATTATTCGTCGATTTTGTACTACACCATTATTTCCTTATCCTATTTTACCGAACTTTGTCACTCGGGGACGAGGATGGGTTAATTGATATCGATTGTGATTATCGGGTTCCATCATTTAAGAAAATCCAATGGGGAAAATTTTAGGTTCAAAATACTTTTTTGTAGTAAATTAGAATTTCCCTACCCAGTCCTGACTTTGAAGAAATCGGAGTCCGGGAGCTCTAGGGAAATATGGTAGCAATTGGGTGATTTAATTATGAATTTGATCATATGAGTAGATAGATAATTCATTAAGGAACCTCTACGACTTTACAAAATTTAATTCAGGTGAATAGAACTCCTAGAATTGATCTTAGCATTAACGAGTAGTTTCGCAATGTCATTAGTGGAAGGTAGGTTGTGAAATGGGGTCTTGGAATTATTAAATTTTCTCACTTGTTCCGTGCAAGCCACTGAGGTGGCATTTATATTGCCAGGGTGGGGCCGATGTAACAGGGTAGGTGTTGCTATGGTAGGAGAAACGCGACTTGAAGTCGTAAATAAACTCCAAAAATGAATTATTCCGCAATTATCAAACTTGAGAGCTAATGAAGAACCCATGGCTTTCCTTGATAGTTTTTCACAATTCTTGAGGCTAAAGGTTGATTTGACTTTCGATTTTTTTTCTCGATCCGTAAAACTTAATCTAATGGGTAATTCTCGATGGGGAGGAGTTCTGATTTTTGTATTATGATGGGAAAATCCCTAACTTGGATATTGAGATCATGGGTATTATTTAGGGTTTATAGAATTGTCAATAATTTGGTTATTAGTTATATTTTATTGATTCCCGTGTTTTATTGATCGTTTGTAGGCCAAGAACAAGTTGAACAAATCTGAAAAGGGAAGAGCGTTAACGCAAAAGAATGTACTGAATATGTAAGGCATAATACAACCATATTTAAAATGAGAGCTCAAGTGAAACCAAATACAAATAGATAAGGCTTTGAGACCACCTTTGCTTATACTTTTGGGATCATATATGTTACATTAGCTTCTTTGCTTTATACGTGCTAAATCTTTATAAGGCATATGATTATAATGACCAAATGATCATAAGTAGAAGAGGATGATTCATGCTAGACGTTTTAACCCCTGAGATGTTGTCCTCATAATTCCACAAATTATGATCGGTCCATACTAGCTTTCGCTCTTAAGCTCTCACCCTTTTATGCAAATTGGGATCAACCAATGCCAGGATTTATGCATGAGCTGCCACCTTTATATATCAAATGGGATCGACCCGTGGTAGGCATTTGCCCCTACGCTTCCACCCGTAATTACATAGATTGCTTCACTTAGTTTCTTTAATTTTTGAAATTGTTATTTTGATGTTCATAACTCTTTTGAGATTGTTCTTTGGATAATCATAACTCCTTTGAAATTGTTCTTTTGATGATGACTATATCTTTCGAGATTGTTATTTTGGTTGTCATAATCATTATTGAGATTTGGAACTATGGACCAGTAGTAGAAGGCATATGAATATGGAGTTACAATAATAACACTGTTATGAGGAGCAAATGTGACACCGATGTAATACTTAGGAGCTTATATGACTCACTAAACATTTTGACATCTCAAATTGAAGCACATCAAGTAAAGACATGTAACATTCAACCAAGAGATTGAACTCTGTATAATAGCCATATACTCACTAACTAATATTAAATACAAGTTATACATGAACGTGGAACCAAGGGAGAACATGGACATATTTAACTTAAGGACAGCTTCATATTCTAAGCAAGTAAATATAAAAATGTACAATAGAGAAAGTAGGGATCTTGTGAGATTATAACATTATAGTCTAACACATCGGAGTGATAACAACCAATAAAGGAAGGATATTAACGTGTGAAAAGATGACATATATGATAGAATAGACAATCGAGACAAGTTTGCAAGATACAAGTAGATTGCACATCCAACATATAAACATATGTACCATGTGTAATCTAGGATCATTTTGATTTATATAAAGGGAATATATTCCAAGGGAACTTTGAAGATGAAACAAGTTTAAGCATTGCATGCTAATACTATGTATAGTAAGCACACACATTTAGTAATAACCTCATATTAGAGTAGTCACATCAATACTCTAAGGAGTAGGACCAATCACTACCAATGACACTTACAAATCTTACTTTGTATTACAAGTTTTGGATTCATACCAAAGAAATAGGAAAACGAATAGCCTTAAATACCTAATGTACAATTCAAAAGTATGACTTGATCTTTTTCTCCTCAGATTACTAATCTACAACAAAATAAGTTTAAGACTAGTATTAGCATCTAATCAAACAATTTGAACTACTTGATCTTACCGAAATAGCAAACAAGCAATAAGCATGCAATTTATCTAGCCAATATTTTCTTTCCTTCCATTTCCCTTTAGGCACGTCCATATGCTATACAACCTTCGTATCAGGTCCTTCCTAAAACACCCTACAATATTTAATTCCTTTGACATGTCCATACATTCTCCGCACCTCCAGTTTCATCCATTATCATAACATAAATAAAACAACCCTTAATGATTATAATATAACAAACAATGTGAATCACATTTCTGATCATCCTCACTTGAAGAGCTAACATTATTTTTAAAATGCTCAAACATGCTCATAACTAAATTTAAAGGGGACTCCCCTCCATGACTGTCCCAACATGTACTAACAACCAAAACATCCTCCTCAATATTACATACAATGTAAGAGGACAAATTTCCAACTTACTAACACATACTAAATGTCCAAATTGACTCAAGCACAAGAAGGAGAAAATTGCAGTATCTTACCTTCCTAGAAAGAATTACCACTTGCTAAGACTTGGACTATTCAAGGTAAAGGTTGTCCTCCTTAACATGTATTAACTTATACCTTTTAAAAGCTTGAAATCCCTAATATTCAAGAACCCTAATGGTATTTAATGGTTGCTTCATGGATCTAAGAGAGACAAAGTGAAGCTCTAGAAACCAGATATTTTTTCAAAGTAACAATGGTTGAAAAAATCTGATATCAATCCCTTTAAAAGGATGTTGTTTTTGGCCGACTTTCTCACTTATTTTTTGCCATAATTTATCAAGTAGGTGATCAACCTACTTGGACTTTTCACTTGGGCCTTTTTGGACTTAAGCATATTGGGCCTTGACTGTCCTTTTTCAACTTATTCTTCTATTCAACTTGGGCAAGATTAACGCAAGTAGGTGGTAATGTACTTGGCCTAATAACGTGGTCCAAAAAAGTCTTAGTAGGTGATGCAACTACTCAGTGCATTGGTCTGGTCAACAAGTCAAAGTAGGTGATGCACCTACTTGTCACTTACTTTCTTAAGTGTAGTCAAGAAAGCACCTCAATGTATTATTTCATTTCTAGACTTTGATATATTTAACTTAACTTAAAACTTATATACCACATGTCACTTCAAACTTTAGACTGAAATAGCAACTTATGAACTCAAGTTTAAATACTTGCATCAATGTCAACTGAATCGGGTCGCATCAAAATCTATGGACAGTTCACTGTAAACCTATTTTATTGTCACTAATTGCATAGAAAATCGAAATCATAACTACACCACACGAAAATTAATAAGGATCATATAAAGAGAACTAGTACACGTTGAATACGAAATGTTACGATAATAGGAACTAGAAAAAAAATAAAGTAAAGATGAATTACTTGATCAATAGCTCAACTACAATTTTTCTGATCCAAATGGATCCTTCCTTTGTTGTGTTTGGAGTAATTGAAGGGCAATCTCAAACTCTTACATTAACAAGTAAAATTAGAAAGATAATAAAAAATGTATAATTAATTCTATATATACTACAATTTTATATTAAATAGACTAGAAAAATATGGCCCACCTTGAATTGTTTCCAACTTAGTTAGATAAAAAAGATAATAATCAAAATTCTTATCTAGGATTTATGTGATTTTAAAAGTCAAAGTATCAATAACTTTTACTTACATTCTATATATGTATTAAAAATTAGGGTGAAAATTAACTGAAGCAACTTTAGAATAGTAAAAAATTTTATAAATTCATTGAATGAGTGGATTGTCCATTGAGTTAATATATGAATAACTATTTATATTCCTTAGGTTCTATTAACCTTTTTGGATAAAAATGTACTTGTCTATTATGATGCTTAATATGATGACTTTTGGAGTGATTTCTTAACCTATAAATAGGGTTGTTCTTTCACAACTATACAGTGAGATGAGAGAAGAAGACATTTGAATAAGATGATCTCTACACTCTACTCCTTATATATCTTTGTCTATATTATTTTCAGTATATTACTTATGTTTTATAATACGTTATCAGCACGAGAATATACCCAATTCCGATTGAGTTTTAGGTTTTTTCTTTAGCTCATGTTCTGGTTGATCTCGTTATGAGAATCAAGAAGGAATAATGATAACTACAGAATCAAGGTATTATATGCATAAGCCAGGTATGTAGTTTCTAAAATCCGTTTATCATTTAGAATACAATTGTGTTAGGTCACTGATATTGACCAGGAACCAAAGACATATACTATTGCTAATTGAATATAACATACTCTACGAAATTCCTTGAATGGAAGAAGGTATAAAGTTTTGGCAGCATGTGTTTGAGTATTAGATTTTATGAATTTTATTTCGATGTTTTGAAAGACTCAAAGAGTGAGTCATGTTGTACTTTGGTCTATTACACCATTGGTTGAGGGTAAGATGGTGGATTCAAGTCTCATCGCACCAAAAGTATAAGACATTCAGTTATAATTCGGATGCACCATAGTCAAAAATTTCTGAGGGTAAGACGGTAGATTAATGTTCTATCGCACCAAGAAGGCAAGACATCAATATGAGTTTTTGATGCACCATGAGATAAAAATTGAGTTCGAGTCCCATAGAATTATGACAAAACATGCCTTGTGTGGGTAAGACATTGAGTTTGAGTCAATGCACCATAGTGATGATATAATGATAATTAAGGCTTTGATGAAAAGTCATGAAATTTGTCCCATTGTATTTGCTCAATTCCCTAAAGTGAATGTGGTAGCAATATATAATAAGTTTGAAATCCACCCAATTGCTCCATTTTATCATATGAATGTAGTAGCACTGAATAATATGTCTTAAAGAATATAAATGATTAAATGTATGAATAAGGGCGTGGAGAGACATAATTAAAATAGTCATAATTGTGATAATTATGAAAGGAAGAACATTATTGGTTCTCTAAATAATCTTTTAAAATGTGAAGATAATTCTTATCATCATATGATATGAAATGTCATTGGACCTGTGGTCGTTGTGCGACCTAATAAAATAAAAGCCATCCATCAAAATAAAGGAAGATAAATTTGTGGTACATTTGACCTTTCAAAGTTATGTGATGTGAGATATGCAAAAATGACAAAATTTTATAGGCATGACAATGTGCTTATAATGCAAATTTATGAAGCACATATAAATGATTAGTCCATTTCTTGAATAGAACGTGGCGTATGATAAGCATCGTGAATATTCGACCATTCTGAAAAAGATGAGTCAAGATGTGATAAAATTATTATGGGTTGGATATATGTCACCACTCACCTCTAGGCTCTTGGGGAGGTTTGAGAAAAATGATATATACCGCAACTCACATTTATTGAAGGTTTGAGAAAAATAAAGATCAGTTGACATGACCGGTTGACCATTCCGGTCTAATATGATGCAAAAGTAATTGAGAATTCACGTGGTTTATATGATGAAAAAAAAAATTCTTCAAGAATCTCTTGTATTGCTTATTCTCATAATAAAATTATTTTTGTACCACCTAAGGTTGTGATTGTGTTCACTGAAATTATTTGGAATATATCAAAAAGGTGAATATGGGCCCGTTACCTGCCATGTGGACCGTCCGCATGCAACTTTATAATAAGTTACATCTATGAAATTGTCACACTGCTTTTTTTTCAACTTACAAATTGGGTTTTGTAAGGTTGTTTGCTCGAATTTCTAAATTAAGAACACAAGTTCAAAATATGAAATTATATTGATAATTCTGGTTGATTTATAATAGAAATTGTATGTCACCGATTATAGCTTAACTATGGATGTGAGAGAAAAACTCCCAAATATGATTTGGTATGAGATAAATTTATTTAATATGTAGCAGCACATTATGCATTAATCCAACAAGGTTTTCCCATCATAATTGATTTAAGTCAGGCAAATAATTTTCATCTAAAGTTTGAATGTGCCGTTATGATTTTAATTGCTCCACCACGCAAAAAGATGAATTTCCAAATAAGGTTGGGATGAATGGTAGGTTTCTAACATTCGGGGGAGAGATGATTGACAACTGAAAATTATTTATGAGATTAATTGTGAATTATCTATATCCTCGTTAAAAGAAAAAAGTGAACTTAAAGTTCACAAGATAATTCATTTGCATAATGTTGCAAATTAATTACAGATGAATTTGTGACCCTATGTTATAATTCGAAAACATATTCTCCAATGAGAAGTACTTAAAGGACAGAGTCTATGTTACACTTGAAGCGTGATAGACCAGTCAATTCCAGATGAATAAAATTTCTTAAGGGAGGAGAGGAGCAAATGATCAAGATTATCATGATGATGAGGCAAGTGCTTTAAAAGGAGCACGTTGGCATAACACTTAATAAAAACCTTAGCATAAGTTCAGGTACCTAAATGATGATATATGAAGAGATCTCGATAAGTTATGTCATATTGGAATCGATATCGAATAATCTTCAACGGTATCTTTGATATGAAGAAGCCCTCGATGCTACAGATGTTGACGAGCATCTTGAATTCAAAATTGTCGTATAGTGTGTACAGATAACTTATTGGCCAAATAAAATGCGCAATTCAAGTATGTTATGTTTCATTTTAAAAAGTTATGTTTTGGACTTATAGTCCATGGATAAAGAATAATGTTAATAGGCTACGATAAATCATTGTGCGAAAGTATAACCGTAAAATATTAGTAACGTATGTGCCTCGGGCATAAAAAGATTTTTGCAAAAGTTCTGATGCTATGACATTGAGATATTACTCTCTCGTGGCAGATGCAACGAGGCTTGTTTAAGTCTGGCAATAGGTGAAATATTTGAATATGTATAATGAATGTTTGTCATGTCTAGCTAGACGATGAAGGTTATATGAAAATTCTTCAAATATTTTAAAGGTCTAAAAGTAATTTCATTGAGTACCCTAATAATTGTGATATTGCTTAATATAAAGAAAGATGTATTTCGACCTCATGAAAATGATTGTGTAATATCATGTATAAGTGCAATTGGTGCACATGCATATTATTTATTATGCAGATAGCGAGAATTATGTCATTCGTTTGGGTATTCCAGTCACATTTTATGAAGATAATGTTGTATGTATGGCTCAATTGAAAAGAGGATACATCAAAGGAGACCGGACAAAACATATTTCACCGAAGTTATTTTTCACACAAGATCTTCAACAAAATGGTGAGATAGAAGTTCATCAATTTTTTTTAAGTGATAATCTTGTGGATTTATTCACTAAGACATTGCAAACATCAACATTTGAGAAGTTGATATACAAGACTGGAATGTGGAGCCTCCGAGATATCAAGTGAAGTTTTCATCAGGGGGAGTGAACCACGCGTTGTATTCTTTTCCTTAACTATGATTTTGTCCCAAGTTGGGTTTTCCTGGCAAGGTTTTTAATGAGGCAACTTTCAAAGCGTATTATGAGATATGTATACTCGTTTCCTTCACTAGGCCTTTCCCCACTGAGTTTTTCCTAGTAATGTTTTAACGAGACACATTATCTATGGACATCCAAGGGGCAGTATTATAAATTCATTGAATGAGTAGATTGTCCATTGAGTTAATACATGAATAATTATTCATATTCCTTAGGTTCTATTAAGCTTTTTGGATAAGAATGTATCTATTTATTATGATACTTAATATTGTGACTTTTGGAGTGATTTCTCAACCTATAAATAGGGTTGTTCTTTCACCACTATAAAGTGAATGAGAGAAGAAGACATTTGAATAAGATGATCTCTACACTCTAGTCCTCATATATCTTTGTTATATTATTTCGGTATGTTATTTATATTTTATAACGATAAATAATATGTTAACAATAACTATATATCGTAAAAGTTAATTTTGGATAGACCGAAAACAATTGGCCTAACTTTAAAGTCAAATTATTAAATAACTAGTAAATTTACTCGTGCGAATTTAATTTCACAAAATTTGTTTATAAAATAATAATTTAAACCTATCAGTCATTAAAATTAAAACACTATATTATCTTATATACAATATTACGCGATAACAAAATGTAAAGGAAAATGAAACTTATTATGTCTTATCTTTTTTTATTGAGATAAGGGTATTAGATAAGGGTAACATATCTTAACATTTATTCTTAATATCATAAGTATAAATTAATGACTTTAAATATGCATACCAAGATTTGTAACCTAAGATACTGTGTCAGTGAGCCACTCAACACGAACCAAGTAGACAAATATTTAGTTGATAAAGGTAATTGGTCTTATCATTTATCCTTAATAACATATGTAGAAACAGTGGCGGAGCAAGAATATGGTATAAGGGGTGTCAAAATATAAAAAAATAAAATCGTACTACACAAGGAGTGTCAATATGTAATATAAATATACATAAAAAATATTTTTCTAGCTACGCAACGTAATTTTCCGACGAAGGGGTGTCAGTCGACACCCCTTCACTGCATGTGGCTCCACCACTGTGTAGTAATGACTATAAAATACTTATCAGTATCTGTAACATAAGCAATGGTGTTAGTGAGCTACTAAACAGGAACCAAGTACACAAATATTTAGTTGTGAATAATAAGAAGAAAGGTTTAGGATTTTCGTTGTTTTAAAATGAGAGAAAATCTCTCTAATTATAAACAACAAAGGGTAGCCTACACAAATGTTTATTGTGCCTTGTCGGAAAGGTAACAACTATTTTGAAAAGTTGCAATCCTCCGTAACGGTCACTACCTTTCATAAAAGTCACAACTTTTCACGAAAGTCGCAACTCTTCATAAAAGTCGCAACTTTTCGTAAAAGTCAAAACTTTACATAAAAGTCATAGCATTACATATAAGTCGCAACTCTTCATAAGAATCGCAATTTTTAATAAAAGGGAAAGGGTAGTTTTAAAAATAAATAAATTTAAAAGGAAATTCTTATTTGTGGGAGCGCCACGTGGGCAGACCTAAGATTTTTTTTATATATATATATATATATATATATATATGTATGTATGTATGTATGTATATATATATATATATATATATATATATATATATACTTTACATTTGTATTAGAAAATAAATATGAAAATACAATTAGATTTTGTATTTGTATTAAAAACCTCAAGATGAAGATCTAGCCTCTTAGATGTGTTTAACATAGCTCAATAATTTTAATGCAATCTATATTTGGTTTAAAATGTAGCATTATAATTTTGATGTATAACTCAATAACTTTGACAAAGATCTAACATCTAGCATCTACATGATAATTAAGATACTTTTATTTCCATATAATAAGGTTATAACATTTAGCATGTTTCCACTTAGACATTTCTATTAATTTTAGATGGTTTTTATGATTGCTCAAAAAATTGAAAAAAACTAAAAACAAAAATCATTCTAAATATCAGGTATGATACAATTTTTTTGGATGGGATCTACATTGTATTTCTCTATTAAAAAAACATTAAATATGAATGCGCTTTTTGATTGTGAAATAGTTTTAGAAAAAGAATTTGGTAAACATATAAAATAAATATTTACAAATTATTATTACAATATGATATTGAGTTCAACTAGCTCCATGCGGCGGCATAGAGTGAGATGGTTGTGATTTCTAAGTGGAAAGCCTACTTCTTAGGGAAGATATATAAAAGCAGGCGGCTCTTTTGAACTGGACGTATCTGCTTTCTTTATTGAGAAAATTAGCTAACTAGTCAAAATTTCAAACATAATTGTTGAAAATTACAACACTTTTTAAAATAATTATTAAAAATGTCATTATGTCAGTATTTAAAATAATATAATATATCCTAGTTTAGTTCCTAATTTATTTCACATTAATCACATTCTCCCTCTCATATTTTGTATTTTATAGAAAATTATATATTTATAATTATCCTCCTAAAATACATTATGTCGTCACTCCTCATCAATTCCACTTTCTCTCTATTCATTGAATGTGTTCCCCTTAATGTGCTTTCAGATTCTTTTTTTATTAAAATGGAAAAATATCAAATAATATATTTGCATAATATTCTCATTTAATTGGACAACTTTCTTTTGATTTGTATTTATTGGGTTAATATCAGAATTTTTTAGTTTTGATTTGTATTATGTTTGACCATTTATATGTTTTTATGTCCAAATTTATTCATCTTCAGAATTATTTATTTAGTAAATTTCCTTATGAGTCTAATTTTTGATGTACATCTCATTACTATTTAGGGTAGATTTTGTATTTTGGTATTTACATTTTTTCTAATTTAGTTAATATTTAATTTATGTAATTTCATACTTAATTATGTTTATATTAGTATTGTTAGTTGCATTTTTTACATGTCAATTGTATTTCATAATATTGTATTTATTTAAATGAAATTATAGACAACTAAAATGATATATATTCTTACTAAAATTGTATTCATATTAGTATATATATATATATTGTATTTTTAATATTTTAATTATATTTTTCACTAATATAACATATTATATTTATTTAAGCATATTTTATCTGTGTGCATTCAAATTAATCATTTTGTATGCTATGTTAAAATTCATTTATCAACTGTATTTGTATTTAAAATAAATGTATTTTGTATGTTGTATATCAATTATTTGTACTCGTGTAATTTTATATTTAGCTTTTGATTAAACAATGATATATTCTAAATTGATTTTATATTTTAAAAGTTGTATTTCAAAAACTGTATTAAAAAAATTGTTTTCTAACTATTGATTAAATTCATTATTCACTTTTATTTGTAACTTTTAATTTAAGAAAAGTTGTATTTTAAACTGATTTGTATTCCAAAAAATGTATTTTAAAAATTGTATTCTATAAGTTGTCTAAAATTGTTGAACGAATTTGTATTCCAGTTAAATTTATACTTCAATCATTCAATATATAAAACCATAATAGTTCAATATAGAATAGAGATACGTAACATCATCAAATTTATATTCAAAATAAATTTATATTTTAATAATCTAATAAATAATATCATCAAATTTGTCCAAACTAATTTGTATTCCGATTATTGAATATACAATATCACAACAATAAAATTGTAGTTGAATAAATTTTAAAAATCTACTCTTATGCTGCATCACTACTAATTTTGATGAATTCTTTCAGATAATACAAGATCGATCATACCTTGAAAAACAAATGTGATTTTTTGACTTTATATTTCAATTAAATTTCTTTGATCAATCTTCGATTTCGAGTTTTGTAGGAACGCCGATGATGAATTGCTTCACTTTTGTATTTCAAAATTGCTTTCCAAATCTATAAATAATTTTAAAATTTTCAAGAAAAACGATGATGAACAAATAAAATTTTTAATTTTTCAAGAAAAACAATGATGATCAGATACAATTTTGAATGTTATCGATGATGCACATAATTTTGATCTCTATCCAATTTTATATTTTTTAGGAGAGAAGGATGATGAACTTTTTTTTACAACTTATCCATGACTCTTGAAAAATAAAAATAAATTTTTTTATAGGAGATTTATCCATAAATGAGGATCAATCTACTTGACTTCTACGAAGAATGAGGATTATCAATGAAGAATTGATAATCGATAACAGGGTTTAAATAACAATTGTTTAATTAAAAAAAAATTATCCAACAAAAAGTGACAAATCAACAAAAACTTGAATTCAATTTTAATGGAGTTATTCGGAAATGGTGAAGGGTGTTTGAAAGAACAAGAGAGAGATGACACTTCATATTTTTTCGATTGTAACTAATTATAATTAGAGATTTAATCGATCTTTACCTTTTTTGAAATATTTTCTCCTATTGTTTTCTCCATTCTAATGTTAAAGATTTGTATTCTTTCTAATAAAATAAATTAAATATATACAAAAGTCAATCTTATAGCAAATCAAAATTTTTTCATTTTAAATAAATATTGAAATTGTTGACAGGAGATCCTATTAAATACTAAAATATTGTTGTTTTGAAAATTTTTCCTTTTTTATCTTCGTAATTTTATATTTCCTTTTGGGTTACTTGGTCATACTATATAGATTTAAGATATGAAAAATAACATAAATACACAATATAAGATATCACAATATCTAAAATTACTTACCATTTTAAAGAATTAAAAAAAAAAATCCCCTTTTGGATACATCCACATCCCCCTCAGGTACATCTTTATCCCCTGCACTCCCTTCTATTAAGTAATGTATCATTTGCAATATATCATACAATCAATAAATGTATCTGAGAACAACGAAAAATTGATATTTTTTTATAATTGGAGAAACTTTTGGAATAAAATATAATTAACTCCAAATGTATAAGATTTATGTAATTTATACTCTAAGATACAAATAAAATGGAGTATTAGCTCCAAAATTTTATTTTATTTTTAAAAGAGTCCACTATATTATTGATAGAAATGGTAAGGTAATAATCAAAATCAACAAATTAAGATTAAATGATGTATGTGGATTTTGAAAATGGGTTGCTACTCCTTTTTCAAAAATAATAAAATAATATTTTATATATTAAATTGTACCACGCCATTATTTTGTTATGTTTTTAAAAAATGAGTTTATAATTGACAAGCCAAGTTATTATTTTTCGCGTCAACCGTCAATGAAATGTTAGGTAATTATACAAGAGAGTATTTGTACACGTCATTTGAATTTTCTTTAGACCAAACTTATAGGCCAAAGAGAGTCTTGAAGCAAAAGATAATGATATATAGTTTTTTGCATGAGAGATGAAATACTAGATTTTATTTTGTTAAAGTTAAATTGCTGGACCTAAATGAAGGAAGGATTATAATATTACATTTCCAAACAATTACTTCTAGTAGTTATGAAAACTGATTCACTTATCATGAAGAATGTTCTTGATGGGATTGGGAAATTTCGGGGAGCATTACTTTTGATGTGAGGTGCATAAAGACGCTCAGGAAAGCACGGAAAATTCGAGAATGAAACCTAATGGCAAATTTTTTCACTAATGTGATTTTTGATTTTACAGGCACAATTACCTTTTCTTCATCTAAGAAATTACCAACAAAGGAAAAATAAATACTTCATATGGACAAACAACAAATCTCAAGCATACGAACCAAGAGAGTTCATAACACTCAATACAATCAAGATGTTCAAAATGCAATACTCATCTAGTAGAAAAGGATACAGACATGGATAATCACATAAAAGGAGCTATACATGTATATAATGGTCAAATATGAACAATTCTTTCACAATTTGGTCAAGATTTCACTCACCAGCCTATTGTGCTTATGAAAATTAAATCTTGACTAGTGGTCTATGTTTATTAGTGGTATTCTCTCCCGGGGCTCAGCCTTTTTACAAAAATCACTAGTCAAATTATAGATATATGGGAAAAACTGACAAATCGTAGACGACAAGAAAGATTTGAACTTGTAAATGGATAGTTCCCGACAAGCTTTCATTTCTCAATGCTAGAAGACGTCTTTGTTTATTCGGATTTCATGGCATGTGTGAGAATTCTAGGTGTCTTTTGTGAAATCTTAATTGAGCTTGAAGGAAAGAAGTGTCTGAGTATTTGTCAATCAAACTATCTCACGCCGCCAACCATAATCCTTTCTTCTCCGATGAAATCGCTATTGAAGAGCGAGCTTAAAAGATTTTGGTGTTTCTTAATTGATTGTTTGGTCTTTTGTT
>NC_028642.1:16929215-16933368 GCF_001406875.1 Solanum pennellii | reverse complement strand
AAGGGGCTTCTGCCCATTTTATGTACATTTTTTGTTCTTATGATAAATAAAGGGAAAACTAAGCAAATGCCCCATAAATACAAATTAATTATATATATATATAGTACTCATTACTTTGATGCTCCCCTACATAGTTACAATAGATGCAAAGAATGATTAATTTAAGTGAAACTAAATCAATACGAATTGTAAGAACATGTATTATGAATTTTGTTAACACTAAATGAATTAATAATTATGCATGATTTCATTTGTAAAAATAAATAAATGAATGTTAAATATCAAGAATGAAAATACAAAAATGAACTAAAAAATAAAATGATCGGCGACTACAGAAAAAATGTAAATATATTTCAAACAAAAAAGAATATTGACAAAACTAGATAGTTACATACCAAAGAAAATGATATCATAGAATTAATATTATTATCTTTGCAAGCATAAAAAAATGAAGTTCATGATCATCATAATTTCTTTTTGTTGAAATGAGATAACTATTTTAACTATTTTTCATAACAAAAAAATAATAATTGAATATTAAAGAACTAAATAACTAGCATTGCAACAGATGTAGCTAAGTTATTTATACAAATTAAAGTTTAAAAAAATTCTAACAAAAGTAGCTAAGTTTCTAATATTTTTTCCTAATATTTATAAAAAAAATAGTATGTAACATTTATATTCATGTTAGTATTAGATATATAGACAATGTTGAGTTTTCTGTTCATTTGCGACATGTTAGATTTTCTCATCTTTTTTTAAACATATAAATTGCATTTCTTAAGTGCAAACTATTGATATGTATATAGTAGAATGAAATATGTATCATGGTGACTAAATTGAACAAAAAATCATATTTTGAAATTACAATTTATTGTATTACGTTAAATTTTTTATTGTTTTCATTTCCTTCATCTTTCATAGGAGTACTGATTCTCTAAACAAATTCTGATTTCGTAAAAGGAAATAAAGTTATTTATTATGTCTTTATTATTAGATTTGTTTTAACATTAATTATATAATTATAAATATCATGAAAATGAAACATACAAACGTTATGAATGATATTTAAAAGTAGAAATTGTCACGATCGAGCCTACACCCTGGGCAGGACTAGCGCTCGAGAACCATTGCTAGCCCCAAGCAAACCCTTAACCTAGATTAACTTATAGTTGAAGACTTAAATAAAAATAAACAGTCTCAAATGATAACTCATGCAATAACTTAAAGAAATATTAGACTAGGGGAAATGACAACTCAAAGTCTTACCATAAGCAATTAAAAATGAAAAAGACTAAAGAACTATAACTATCCATATATGAAGCCTCTGATGAGTTCTCAAATTGGACTCATCTAGGGCATTATTATAATGTAAATAGTATCCTCGATTGTTTATTTTATCTTGATATTTGATAAAAATTCCTAAGTTTTAGATATTTGAGGATTTGGTAGGAGTATGGACACTTAAGATCAAAACAAAAGCAAAATAGAGAAAAATAGCTGAAGATGCAAAGGTGCGCATCGCCAAACACACTTGGCGATCCGCCGTATAGCGAAGTTCCACCTTTGAGCCGTGAAGGAAGTGGATCAAAAGGCGAAAAAAAGGAGCAGTCGGCGCCTCGACGATATATTCCGCAAAGCAGAAGATTTCCGCCCATCTATCCATACATATAGACAACGAAGGCAACCTGCAAGTGGCAATGAACTAAAGGAAGGGAGATTTATCGAATCACTCCGCGAGTCAAGACTACATGCGCCAAAAGGATTCACCATCACAATTCTGAAGTCTATAAATACTGAAATCTTTTATTGTTTATATTTAGAAAATTAGAGAGTGAAACATTACACATAAAATTTTGTTCTTAAGTTTTCTCTCATTTTTGGAGAGGGTTTTTATGAAAGCTTGAAAAATGAAGCTTTTCTTCCAATTTTGGAAGTGTGTCTTCTCCATTTACATTCCTTTGCTACTTTTAAGATTTTATCTCTTATACCCACTTGGTTCCTTTATCATTTTAAGTATATTTGATTATTGTTTGATGTGTGCGTAAAAACTCCCATTTTGGGGGTGTGATTTAGCAATCATAGGTTGATTAATTTGTTGGGTCTTGCTTTTTTGTAGCTTAGATTTTATTTAAATGGTGATTTCACCTACTGGTTGTGGTTTAATCTAATGGGTTTGTAGTTGCAAATACAAAACCACCCATGTGTTTTTGGCTTGTTCGAAAGAGTGTTTGCGAAACTAAGAACACTAGAATGATCTCCTAAGGACTGGGTTGACATGAGGTTCAGCCCAAGAGGGTGATCCCTAGTCCCATATCGAATAATTCCCATCGAAAGAGGGAGTGTGGATAAGGCGTAGGCTGGTTAGTTTAGACGAGTGGGTGTCCGAGAGAAACCCATTTGATATGGGGTAAGTTACCCAGGAGGGAACTTTTTTTCACCTAAAGATTAGCCTAGTCACATTGTTTTGTGAAATTATCTACTGAAAGCATGTACCCACCACTTTTATCTTCACATATAGCACTCACACCCAAAGAAGTCTCTCCCATACTTGTTTATACTTTATTTTATTGCATTCTACTACTTGTGACAAAATCTCTTTCCGATATTTGATACTTTGCTGTCACAAATTAACTACTACTTTCACTACCGCTCCCTCAGGAGACGACCACACCCTTGGTTGGGTTACTAAACTAGATTCGATTTGTAGACACTCAGACTGTAGGCTAGTGTTGTTGATCAAGATAATCTCAAAAGAACCTAAAAGCACAAATCAGCCTCTAAAACAAAGAGGTATGTTGGGACAAAACTTCGATCATCCTAACAACTGACGTACTAACTAACTCTTAAAGCAAGAAGGTTCACCTATTGACTCTGAGTGCTCCACTGGATTAACAAGGCGTTGGATGTTGATCCTAGTTACATGTATATGTATCATAGTGATGCAGGGTAATGTCAACAGTACATTGAATGTACGAGCATGCAAGGGTAAAACTAAACGCGATATAAACTTGAAAGGAATATGAAAATAACATTTACCTTTGATTTACTCAACTGAAATTCAAAGTAAAACAACAATAAAGGTGCATCTTATACAAATCATTAAAAATAGTAGGTGACAACTCAATATATTAAAGAAATACAATAACAACTCAGTTTACATATAAAGTAAAATACTACTGTGGAAGAAATTTAGGACAAATAAATCCTAACAAATCTCCCCCTTGGCCTGAATTTCTGACAAAATAAATTTGTCCACCTTCTTTACTTAATCTTCAACAACTTGCTTCTCCTCTCCATAATCTCCTTTGCAAAATTTATGTCTCAACACAGAGAACCTCTCTGAAACAATTTCTCCAACAAAAATCTTCATTACTGTCAAAAAGGTTGTGGCTAGAACTACACCCGCCAAGATGAACACCTCTTTCTAACCTGGTTCAATCATCGATTATCGAACCACTAAACCTGACTCCATCATTGAATCTGGCTCTAATACCATTTGTTAGGACCGGAAACCTCTTGTAGAAGCCAGAAACCTCTTGTAGAAGATCTACTAGAGAGAAGCGAAGCTCAACACGTTATTCTCATGATGAGTATATTCTATTGACTAATATGGGAGAACCTGAAGGTTATGATGAAGCCATGTTAGATACTCATAGAGATAAGTGGAAAGAACTCATCGTAGACAATCATGATTTTTGTAGAAGTGTGGCAGGCAGGAAGCCTGTCAAGAGATCCTCTACTTGAAGTCTATTTGGCCCCTTGGCTGGAGGGGGAGTTTGTTGGGCTATTGCCCATGTTCCAGCCAAAGGCCCATGGCCTAATCCTACTTGGAAAAGGATTGGAATTATTCTCCTTAATTGGTTTCCAATTCTATTAGGAAAAGGATTGGAATAGTAATCCTATTTGTAGTTGGTTTTGGCTTTATAAGGAAAAGCACAACTCTATAAATAGAGGATGGTTTTGAGAGAATAATTAATTGCTCATTGGTATTGTCTTTGAAAGACATTAAAACATAAGAGAGGTTTTTGAGAGAGCTTTCAACAAGAGAAAAAGAGAGAAAGAAAAGGATTCTTTTGCTGCAGTCTTTTCTCCGACCAGCAACGTTCAGATCGTGTTTCCCGATTAACTAACCGTTGGATCGGGCTGAAAT
>NC_028642.1:16925210-16927530 GCF_001406875.1 Solanum pennellii | reverse complement strand
ACCCAGCTTCTGTTCGGGACCTAAAACAGGATCTTTCTGACCTCCGAATCCGATCTCCACCGTTCAAATCAGCCACCAAGATGTTAGGAACACTCAGTCCAAATTTCAGCCCGATCCAACGGTTAGTTAATCGGGAAACACGATCTGAACGTTGCTGGTCGGAGAAAAGACTGCAGCAAAAGAATCCTTTTCTTTCTCTCTTTTTCTCTTGTTGAAAGCTCTCTCAAAAACCTCTCTTATGTTTTAATGTCTTTCAAAGACAATACCAATGAGCAATTAATTATTCTCTCAAAACCATCCTCTATTTATAGAGTTGTGCTTTTCCTTATAAAGCCAAAACCAACTACAAATAGGATTACTATTCCAATCCTTTTCCTAATAGAATTGGAAACCAATTAAGGAGAATAATTCCAATCCTTTTCCAAGTAGGATTAGGCCATGGGACTTTGGCTGGAACATGGGCAATAGCCCAACAGGAGTTTCTCTAACCGACAACCATAACTATGAGCTAAAGTGACGATCCACAATTCCTGAACTATCCTATATCTTGTCGTGATATAGAACACCTCAACTAAATGAATCCACTAGTCTATTGTAAAAAGCACTAAGGACTAAACTAAAAAGTATGACCCTTTCTTACGCACAGTGGTTACATGGTTTATGGACACTTAAATTATTATGAACTTGTCCCTATATCGGTGCTCAATACTACTCCTAAAATAAAATTAGCTTAAATGTTTTAAAAATGAAAACTCTTTCTCTGATTTGAGATAATTACTCAAAACTAACTCAAAGGATCTCTTGAAAATCGATATATCCTTTCTTGTTAAAATGTAAAAACATTTCAAATATTGCAAATACTTAGTTCCCCTATAATCTTTTTAAGAAACTAACTTCATTATTACTCTTTACTCAACTCAAAACTCAATCCTTAAAAGAAAGTTAAAGCATTTGCAAAAAGACTTTTGGAAGACTCTATGAACTTCTCTTGATTTATCATTACTTTTCTTGAATTGAATTATGGATTCAAGACTTATAATATCATATTTATGGTTGTTTTCATGATGTTTAGATGTACCTTAGAATGTAAAATAAACTAGAAAACATTGGTACGTTGCTAGGAAACTCAAACAGAACAAAGTGGGAAAACGTGGAAGACCTGGTGTCCCCTGCGCTTTGAGTGAGTGGCACAGGGAGCGAGAGGGCATACTTTGGAAGCTGGGTTGGGGCGCACTGGCAGGCGTGGCGCCCCAGACCCTTAACTTCACAGGTCTTTTGGGGCACTCTGAGTGATGAGGCATCTTAGCCCTCTTCCAAATTTTTTTGATGAATTATCTTGCTTATTTTTCAAATCTAAACCCTCTAGATTCAATTGGTTCTTTTCACAAGCACTTAGATTCGACTACATAACCAAAATATGTAAGAAATACACTAAAAACGGCACCTGATATCATATATTAAAATCAATAAACTTTTCAACAACTTTATCAACAAGAACCCACAAGAATTTAAACAAATTTCATCATGAACTCATAATCTTTTCATTCAAGAACACAGTTACGCTAAATTCAATCATGATTGGAGCTTGGATTAACTAACTCAATGCTATGCGATCTCACATACCTTGTAGGGATCATCCCTTGACGAAATCCACAAGAAACTCTTCTAGACTTGGTGATTCCTTGCTTATCCAATTTTCTCCTCTTTTTTTCTCTTCTCTCAAAACCCTAACTCAATTTCAATAGCTTAAACTAAATCCAATTATTTAGACCCAAACTTAATTGCAAAAAAGGAAATTAATTAATTGGGTATAAAAAAGAAACAAATACCCTTCCAAAATCCGATTTTAACTTTCCTTGCTAGACAACCCAACTTCAAATGGACATATCTCACTCGTACAAATTCGGAATGGGGCAAACTCGACGGCGTTGGAAAGATAATCCAAAGATCATTACTATGGTATCTCGTAGAACACCTAAATCTTTATGAGTAAGGAGTAATGATCATTTGAAGTTGACCAAAAATCAAAACTTAACATAACTCAACAAATTTTCCAAAATTTTTCATTCTTTCTAAAAATGACTCTTTCTAATAACTGATCTTTCTAGTTCTTTCAAATATCGAGGTGTTACAGAAATAACAAGTAAGATGAAAAGACATGAGCTATAAATTTTGTTAGACACCAAATGCATTGATTTATTTGAAAAAATAAATAAATGAATGTGAAAATCAAGAGTTAAAACACAAAAATGAACTAAAAAAAATAAAATAATTAATGACTACATAAAAATTATATATATATATATATGTATGTATATAT
>NC_028642.1:16899772-16924685 GCF_001406875.1 Solanum pennellii | reverse complement strand
ATTATTTTTAAAATATCTTATGCAATCATAATAAAATTGAAGTACCGAATCATCATATTCTTTTGTTGAAATGACATAATTAAATTAACTATGCTTCGTAACCAAAATAAGACAGAATAGTAAAGAATTAAATGAATAGCATCGTCATTACACGTAGCTAAGATATTCATACAAATTAAAGTTTAAATAATTCTCACAAAAGTATCTAAGTTACTTATACTACTCAAAATTTTAAAAGTCAAAAAAAAATAATTTCTAATTATGATTGAAAAAAAAATTCTACGGGCCCTTTCTGAGGAATAACCCAAACACCTGAAAATTCGTGTATATTAGACCATAAATTTGGCTCCCGAAGAACCCAAATAAGTTTTTTCAAACTTTTATGAGTACCTTCGTATTGAGTTGAAGAATTATCATGTATACTCACACCTTTTTTACACCTCCATTTTCGAATTTACATGCCCTTTTTAGGAATTACGCAAAATCCTAATTTTTGATGTGTATTAGTCCATAGATCTGGAGCCCAAAGAACCCAACTTTTTTTCCCTCAAAAATCTTTATGAGGACCTCCATACTGAGTTGAAGAACAATCACACATTTTCATACAATTTTTCATGCACATTTCTGCCTCTACATGCTTTTTTTATGAATCACGCTAATTCCTCAATGTTTCATGTCCATTAACCCATAGACTGTTCCCTGTTTAAAGCTCTACATGCCCTTTTTGGTTCACATTGCTTTCATTCGTACTTATCGTACGACCTGATCAGCACATCTAGCAATACAAAGGTAAGTTGATTCAACTACAACTCAAAGATATCACAATTTCAACTTCGATAAATGAATTCTAAGCACCACTTCTTAGTAGCTGCGCGATCTTGATTAACGCTCAACTATACCTCATCTGATACAAGGTGTAGACAATTGTAATGTACTATAAGCCCAACAAGGGTGTTTGGGTTGATCTCTCAGGGAGCGTTACAATTTCGAATTCAATTATGAATTTATGACGCAATTTAAATTGTAGGAATATGAATTATTCAAAACTTTTAATTAAATCCAAAGGTTGACATCAATGTCAGGTGGGGGATTTTTATATCAGAGAGCAGTCACAACCACAACAATAAACTACTTAGAGGAATGACCAACTAATTGCCAATTCTCACTCAATAGGTATTAGGTAATTACTAAAACCTACTAAATCCTCATGGGTAGGATATGCCTTTTACGAGATAATTTTCTTTAATACAATTACCTAATTTCAATTGCGTTCTTTCCAACCTAAAAAATATAAGCAAGAAAACCAGCCCACAACCTCAGTGCAGCTACTCTCTCAAGCTATATAGGTAGAACGGGACTAAAGATTCACTCTCTCGAGCTGAACAAACAATAAGCCAATCACCACAAATGCTAGTTTATCACTTGGTTTTACACTCCTCTCTATCAAGCTAGCGTAAAACACTAAATCACATGGAAATAAACATTCAACAAAGCAATTTAACCGCAACAATTAATGAGACCCACTTTGAATTAGCGCTACAATCAACATTTTCTAGCTGCCACTCAGCTAAATTAAACAACTAGTCACATGGTTAAATCCCCACGAATAGAGTTTTAGCTATTCATCATAAAAGGAGAAAATTCAATACCTATTACATGTTCCATAGCTTGTTATTGATTACCAAAATCTTAAAATGAATAAATCTTACTTTAATTACAATCACCAACTAGAAATGTCGAGAAAAATGCTTCAAATCAACAAAAATAGTGTTTTTGTTTTCAATCCCTCTTTTTACAATGTTGGAACACCCTTTTTATTCAAAAAAATAAATATATTCATTTATCCAGATAAAAAATATTTCCGTTTTAGGGACAATCGACGAGAAATTTCGGGCTTCGGCGACTAGTCGAGAATAACTGATGACTCTTGCCCAACGCCCTCTTAACTTTATTTACATCTCGTTCATACTGTAACTTTTGATAGTCTAAGTCGGGGTTCATCAAGTGTTTTGTCGATGCGCTTTGTGTTCCTTTTTGTTTCCACTTTGCCTGCAGCTTGATTGGTATTCTTGTGCACTTCGGTGGACACAACCCCTCTTCACCAATCAATTCGGTGAGTTGCCAATTGGTAACATCCTTCACGAAATTTCTCTCATCTCGAAGGCGGTATTCTTTCAAATTGGGCGGTATGAGAACCACTTGGCGTCCGCCGAGTGGTCTTGGCAATCACCAGGGTAGTTTTGCACTCCTTCAGGTTATTATCTCCTTTTTGTCCAATAGTGTGCTCGCCTTGCTCCTTAGCATGTATGTTTCAAATTATTCCTCTAAAATTAGTTTATAGCATCAATTTAGCATTTGAGGAAATACTATCATAACAAAGACCTATATGAGTCGAAATCTCGGACTCATCGACACCCCAACTTAAACATTTGCTTCTCCTCAAGTAAAACATAAGATATAAATTCAACAAGGATGTCTACAAATAGTTCTACGTAAGACTCAACATAAATGCACACATACAGGTTCAAACTAATCATAAAACACTTAATTGTGCACTCAAAGATTCGAATTGTGACTCACCATTATCAAGGATACTCAAGTTCACAATAATTGCTTCAAATGCACGTTCAAGCTACACAAAGGTACTCAACAATTTAAAGTCACGTAATCGCATAAAACTTTCACCCTAAAAAATACGAACACATGCTTAACTCCATCCAAAGACTTGCCCTTATTTTCCAATCAGAATTCTATTCAACTCACTTAAGATCACAAAGGTCTTTTTAAGGCTTGCAACAGGACTGAGTGTAATGGTATGTAATTTACACTTAGTGGCTTCTACCTTCATGAAGTTTGGCTCAAAAATAAGTCTTTCTACTTCTCCTTCACATTCAAGCATGTTAAAAATCCACCACATTATTCAAATAGACATGAATCATCGGATACCCCATTTTCACCATGTTCACACACTTAATTTCCCTATTATTTCTCTTTTTCAATAATTTTATTTTCTTTCTTATGTTGTTTTTTATATGAAGGGATATTTTTCAAAAAATCCATCAAAGGAGAAATTCTTCACACTTCTTGACTTTCCTTCTTTATCATTGCATCCCTCAACTTTGGATTTTGGCCTAACTTTGCTAGTTAAACATATCAATACTTCATGAAGGTTTTAGGTGGTTGTATAAAGAGGTCAACGTTTCTCAAGTTTCTTTCAGGAAAAGTATAGGCTAAAAATGTGTCAAGCTGGGTTCAAACATCTCATAAGATTGTCCACAAACAAGTATATTGTTAACTTTTCTCACTCTTCAAAATCCTTTCCTAAGATCATTTCAATTGTTTGCTTTCGTCAATCAATCGGGCCAACAGAGCGAATTCTAGGTGTCGTCAAACATAACATCTTAAACAATCTCACCAGAAACAACATTTGTACCAATATCAAACAAGACTCCTCACTTTCTAACTAGCGTGCAATGTTCATCACAATAGACTCATATGACAACAAGCTAGTCAGAACGAGATGCTAAAACTTCACATATTGCATATGTAACTTAGTTTGCCTCATCGTAGCCACACATTTATGTTGTTCAATTAATAGAACTCTCATGTCATCTTCATTGACCACAACGAATACTTGAAAATGCGAGAGAACAATAAGCTACTATCACCCCCCACAAAAAGTATCCAACATTGTCCTTAGTGTTCTCAAACAAAAAATACAACACAAAGTGAAAAAACTACAATAAAAATGAAAAAGAAAAAGGAGAGGAGCTAGCCCTTAAACAAACAAAGTAGGGTGAGAAGGAATATTCACTATATAGCCATTTGGCGAGGGGTTACAGAGACTGCCGAACTACATTTAGTGCACCAAAATATCCCGACTATAATCACTCCAATTTGGTACAGGAAGGAGAGTGAGATTTGGCACATTGAGTTTCATCAGCGCAACACCCAGTGTATGTGAAATCTGACTGAAAGTTCCAAGACCCCGACGTTGCAGGATTGTGCAAAGGGAGGAGAAAGTCGGGCTCCCACATCTTTTTGATGAATTGCAGAGTGGATTGAGTATAGCTCAAAATAATCCAATATCTCCGCTCACTTTTTATGTTACAAAAGTGATCAAAGTTGAGAATGCCAAACCCACTCGGCGGATCGCCGAAAGGGTCCTGGAGTCATAGAATCACCCATACTTGCATATTCAACACACAATTTTCAAAACAACTAACCCTTGGGTTACCTCCCAAGAAGAACCTTATTTAAAGTCATGGCATGACGTGGAAATCATTTCAAGCATCTTCCAAGTACATCACTTCAAACAATTATATCTCACGGCATCTCCAAAATATAACTTCAAGTGCTGCCCTTTCACCTTGAAGATCACACCTTCCTTACTTTTGACTTCAATGGCCTCATTTATGAACACTCGTGTTACTCTAAATGGTCCAGACAACTTGGAATTGAGATTTCTCGGAAATAGTCTTATCTCGATTGTATACCAACGACCTGTGTCCAACTCGAAATTCTGTCCTAAGGATATTAGAGTCCTCCCATTTTTTCATGTTCTCCTTATAGAGAGTTGACCTTTCATATTACCTAAGCTTGAATTTTCATCCATTTCGTTTGGCTGATCTACTCTTCCTTTTGAGCCTTTATCCAATCTAGTTTAATGCATTTAATGCCCATAGTGCTTTGTGTTTCAGTTCAATTGGTAAAGGACAAGATTTCCAAAAAACCAGCTAATATGGGGACATGACAATTGGGTTATTGTAATAAGTACAATATTCCAAAAGAGAATCATCTAGGTTTTGGGACTAATAAGTCATATTTTCATTCATCGTCTTTGCCAAGATACTATTAACCTCCAAAATCTTCTCCTCGATTTGGCAACTTGTTTGAGGATGATATAGTGTTGCCACTCTATTATTCACTCCATATTACTAAATACAGAAGCAAACAGCTAGTCGTAAAAATGTGAACCTCCATCACTGATAATAGCCCGAGGGGTGCCAAATCTTGCAAAGATATAGCATTTTAAGAATTCAACAGCGCTCTTCCCTTTATTGTTGGGTAGTGCTGTTGAGTCTGAGATTTGGACTCATTTATAACTCATTTAAAATGATTTAGTATCCTCGAATGTTTGTTTTGTGCAAATAACTAATGTAAAACCTTGATTTCCATTTATATGGATTGAGGAACAAAGCATGGGCACTAATTTAAAAAAGGAACAAACCTAGATGAAATAAAGAAGAAATAAAAGCTTGATGATATCTAAGTTTCTTTGGTGAGTCACCGAATGTCCATTACCTCACCTAAAGTTCCCGTGTATCAGGCCCTAAAAGAGAAAATCATGTTGGCAAGAGAAAGGAGCAATCGCTGGATTGCCGAGTGGTTCCATGATGCAGTGGTAGATTTTCCAAAGTTATATACCTTGAGGATGTTGAAGGAAAAGGCATAAAGGTGATGGAATTGACCAAAGGGAGGATTCCCGAGTTGATCGAAGAGCCCGACTTACTGTTCTGGATGACCCTTTGTAGGATATTTGGTGACCCTAAATACATTTTCATGCATTAAGTTTAGTATAAAATTTCATTCTAAACATTCATTAGAGTAATTTTTGGGTTTGAACTCTGAGTATTGGGACGAATTTTCATTAGAATTGAAGAATTGAGTTTTTTACTTTTGAGAAATTGGAAGTGGTTCTTTTAGATTCTTCAATTTGGACCTTTGTAAAAATAATATTAACCTTACCTAGTTGATGGAAACTCAGTTTGGTAACGATTTTTATCATTTTATGACGTCTAGTTAAAACCCCAACTCTTGGGGTACGATTATGTGATTATGGACAGATTTAGTTTATGGGTATTGCTAACTATTAGTTTAAATGTTGTTTATAAGTGAGTTTAATCAGTAATTGTGGTTTAATTTAAAGAATTATAGTTGGAAATGCAGTTCTACCTTATTGTTTAAGGCCTGATCGAGGGAGAAATTTTAAAACAAAGATTATTGATTAATGGTCATTGGTTATTGGGTTGATATGGTTTCACCTCGAGAGACTGATTTCTAAACTCAGTCCAAGTTATTCAGCTCGAGAGAGTGAGTTCTAAACTCATTCCAAGTTATTCAGCTCGAGAGAGTGAATATACTAAGGTGTAGGGCGGACGCATTTGCGTTCTTTTTGGTGTTCGAGAGAAACGAACTTGATTCGGGATAAATTGTTCGAGAGAAAATTTATTCCCTCTATGGTTTAGCTTACTCACTAACATTCAGCTATTTAACAATTGCAATTCCCCATTTGTATATATCAGCCGATAATTGAATCACAACCCAAGAATCCGTCTCATTATTGTTTTTTTTCGTATTCTTTTGCTTCTACTGTAGTTGATAACTAAAACAAAAATCCCTTTTATTTGACATTCGTGTCACCCCCTGATTTGAATCATGTCTTTATTCAATGATGTCTATTTCTATGGCTGATTGAGAACGTTGATACTTTCCTATTAAATCTTAAACACGTACAACTCCCTATAGGATTTGACTCCCAACACATCTAGTTGGGTTATATACTTATTACTGATTGTTGACTGTTAGAACTTTATTAGGTGTATTTATTGCGTTATTCAATCAAGTGCCATGACTTCCACCCATTTAGATATGTAATCCACATGCACAAACATATACTTATTACCGAAAGAATTCACAAACACCCCCATGATATCTATTTCCCAAACATCGAATACCTCAACTTCCAAAATAGGTTTAAGAGTCAACACATGCCTTTTGGACACCCAACCTTGCTTTTTGCATTGTATGCATTTCTTGACAAATTAATGAGCATCTTTGTAGAGGTTTGGCCAACAGTAACCACTTTGAAGTATTTTAGAGGTTGCTCACACACCAATTACCAAATAATGTGATATGCAAATTCTATGATAAAATAAGGCTCATCCAAAAGTATCTCTTAACATCGAACAAGAATCGCTTTTGCTGATAGAAGTTTAGGTCTTCCGGCATTAGCCCACATACCACATAGTTTGACAATCGACGTACCAAGGAGTATGAAAAAGATTTTTCATGAACACCTACTCATTGGGGAATGATTCATTTATGTCTAACTCAAGCTCATCTTTTTATTTTCCCTCCAATCTAGATAGGTGATCGGGTACTTGATTTTCATACCCTCTTCTATCTCTGACTTCAAAGTAGAATTCTTGCAACAACAACACCCATATTATCAACCGTGGTTTAGAATCTTCCTTTACCATTAAGTACTACAGGGATGCATGATCAATGTGAACTACCACTTTGGTGCCTAGCAGGTATGCCCGAAAATTGTCAAATGCATAAACCACCGCAAGTAACTATTGCTCTGTAACATGTAATTAAGTTGAACACCATATGATGTTTTGCTTGCGTAATAGATTAGATTGAATAATTTGTTGAAATTTTTTCCCAAAACAACACCAAACGTAATTCCACTTGCGTTAGACATCACTTCGAACGGTTCTGACCAATCTGGGCTGATAATCACCGGGGTAGAGATTAATTTCTCTTTCAAAGGCTTAAAGGTTGCCATACATGCATCATTAAAGTCAAATTTCACCTCTTTCTCCAAATAAATGTAGAATGGGAGTGTAATTTATTAGAAGTCTTTGATACAAGCTTTGGTAGAACCCGACATACCCCAAGAAACTAAGAATGCCCTTTAACGAGATTGGTGGTGGTAGCTTTTTGATTACCTCAATATTTTTGTAGTCCACCTCCAACCCCTTTTTTGAGACCTTGTGACAAAAAAATGCCTTCCCTAGCCATGAAGTGACATTTCTTCCAATTTAGAAACAAATTGGTTTCCACACATCTTTGATAAGCATGCCTAAGTGATGCTAAACATGCTTCAAAAGAATCACACATAACTGAGAAGTCATCCATGAAGACTTCCATTATATCTTCTATCGTATCTACCAAAATAGACAATATTCAATGTTGAAACTTTGCCAGGGGCGTTATACAACATGGAAGACATTCTTTTGAAAACGAACATCCCATATGGATAAGTGAATGCGGTTTTCTCTTGATCATTCGGTACAATTGAGATTTGACTATACTTGGACTAACAATCCAAGAAGCAATACCATCCACACTCCAAAAGTCGATCTAACATTTGATCCATAAAAGGCAAGGGAAAGTGATCATTTCATGTCCAATAATTTAACTTCTGGTAGTCATGCATACTCTCCATCTGGTTATCGAACTCATAGAAACAATTTCCCCTATTCATTTGAGACTACTGTGATGCCACCCTCTTTTGGTACACATTACACCAATCTAACCCACTATTTATCTGCAATTGGGTCAATCACACCTGCATCCAACTACTTTATTATCTCTTTTTTACCACCTCTTGCACTCGGTGGGTTCAATCTCCTTAGATGTTCAATACTCGGCTTGCACTCACTATGAAGTTGAATGATGTGAGTGCAAATGTCAAGGGGAATGCCCATGATGTGAGCGATAGTCCACCCTATTTCCTTGATATACCTTGTCAACACCACAAGAAGAAATTTTACTTGCCACTCAAGCAAGTCAACAATGATGATTACGAGCAAGACGTTATGTGCCCCCAAGAATGCATGTCGAGGATGAGCTAAGATCACTTTCAAATCAATCTCTAGTGGCTCCTCTGTGGATGGTTTGGCTGGAGGATTTTCTCGGTTCTATAGATCAATATCTAGCTTCAATGTGTTCCTTGACTATTCACCTGATCCCGACAAAGCATCTACCAATTCATCATAACCTTGAACTTTGGTGTCATCACAATTTCCAAGAACAACCTAAAGAGGTTTATTCATGCACATCAAATGGCTCATGCTAGCCATTGCTTTATCAATTACATAAATTGTTGAAACTATATGAATGTCACTCGGGTGTTTCATTGACTTTCACACATTAAAGGTGACCTCAACTTTGTTCACCATGAACTTCAATTCATCGCTTTCAACATCTACTAATACTCTCCTGATTACTAAAAATGGTATTCCCAAGATAATGGAAATTTCAGCATGAATCTGACCATCAAGAAAAAAAGATCACCTAAAAAGATAAATGGATCAATCTTTACCAATATATCATGAACTATCCCAACGAGGTGCTTGATCAACTAGTCCGCCATAATAATCCGCATAGTTGAGGATTTTTTTTTGCCCAGACCATATTTTTTTTATAGATTGCATAGGATATTAGCAAGTTGAAGCATACCAATAGTGCATTGGATGGTGAATGCCCCCAAATATTCTTTTTTTTTTAATCATCACTAGTAATAATGGCACTAAAATTATGAGAAACTTTTATTGTGAAGTCCATGCTCCTTTTCATGGTTACTAGATCCTTCATCAATTTTGCATGACCCAGCATCTCCAACAATGCTTCCACTAATGGTAGATTTATAGAATGTGTTTTCAACATTGCTTAAAATTTCTTGAACTTCTCATCCTCATTTTTCTTCTTAAGGCATTAACAAAACAGATGAGATGTTTGCGGTTTAATAATATTTAGAGTAGACGTGCCCTTTTATTTAATTTTGTGTAACTCTTCGGCGGGGTTTTGCTTATTGTTTCATCCTTCTCTTCGAGAATATCATTTTCTAGTGCTCGAACGGGATTCTGTTCTCATCAACATCTTTCTCTTTTTCATGATCTTTCACGCCATCCTTCCTGTTCATATTACTAAATTCTATAATCCAACTTCGAGTTACAAATGCCAAATATTTGTCAGTTTCAGCCCTCGAAGTTGTTGTGCATTTAGCCTTACCCTCTTAAAACACTTTAGACTCAAATTGTGCTAAAAGTTGGCCTTGTTGGTCCTCAAGTTGCTTGATTTCATTAGCATGAGTATTCACTCTATTATTCAATGATGAGAAATCATCCTTCATCTCTTTAAGCATGTCATATGATCACTCAACCATTTCTAGGATACGTGACAATAATTTTCCACCCTTAAGTTATCTGAACTACTCTTTGATCTTGAGTTGTCACTTTATTGTGTGTGTTAATATTCATGACTCTCTTCTCTCCAGTAAAGGCTTTTTTTCAATCCAATATGGGTTGTAACACCTTCACTTTTCTTCTTTATGCGAGTACATACCTTGATTCCCACCTGCTTTAAAGTAGCTCAGATGGGAACCTTCCTCAAGTTTCAACACTCTCCTTACTTCTTTGGGTTCACTCACATATTCTAGCATTTTATTTTTTATCAAATCCATTTGGGCAAGCATCTTGCTAATATTATCATCCCTATTTTTCTCCTTGTCAAGTTGTTCTTATGTCATCCTAAAGAAAAAAGCGGAACTCGGTCCTATTGTGTGTACCACGCCAAACTTATCTTTGTCATTACATCAAGAAGAGACAAGGATGCCTCAAATTATTGTAAGATTATTCCCCCTTGATCTAATTGGTCAGCCACTCCTTTCATCACTGAGTCAAAACTCCGTTAAAAATATTGAAGTATCACATCACATGGCAGCTTATGACTAGGACATATTAAAACTAACTTCTGGAACCTCAACCAAGTCTCATGAATTGGTTTCCCTTCTACTCGCTTGAAGTTTTGGATGTCATCACGTAATTTCACCATCTTCGAGGGTAGAACGAACCTCGCATAGAATGCCTTGATGAGTTCCTACCATGATAGAATAGAGCCTCTTGGAATCTCAGCTATCCATTTGGTTATTTCCCCCATTAAAGAAGAAGGGAACAACTGTAGCCAAAATTGATTCTTGTTAAATATCCTTGAGTGGGAACGGATTGCAAGTCCCCACAAAGTTCCGAATATGCTCATGAGGGTTCTAAAGATCTAACCTTCCAAATATGTCTTTCGCATGAAAGAGTTGTAGCATTGTATTTGTAACATGCAATGTAAAATGGTCTTCAACAGGAGGTAGGTAAGTAGCACCTACGCCTCCCAATAGAGCTTCATTGGTGTGCCAGAAATCATCATCATCATCTTCATGACAACATTGGTTCACGATGCTTTCGTTCACACTCTTTCCTTCTCCTAATTATGACAACTAACAACACAAAGGTAAGTTGATTCAACTACAACTCAAATATATCAAAATTTAAACTTCGATAAAGGTATTATGAACACCACTCCTCGGCAGCGGCCCCATTTTAATTAACACTTAAGTACACCTCATCTGATACTAGGTGTAAACGATCGTAATCTACTATTAACCCAACTAGTGAGTTAGGGTTGATCCTATATGGAGAGGTACAATTTCGAATTCAGTTATAAAGTTATGAACGCAATTTAAATAGTTGTAGGAATAGGAAATATCAGAAACTTTTAACTAAATCAAAAGGTTGACATAAACGTCAGGTGGGGGATTTTTATATAAGATGGAAGTAACAATATCAACAATTAACAAAAATGAGAAAATGAGTAGGAGATACTTGGAGGAAGACCGATTAATTGCCAATTCTCGCTCAATGGGTGGTAGGTAATTACTAAAAGCTACTAAATCTGCATGGGTAGGATGAACCTTAAATGAGATAATTTTGTTTCAAACTATTACCTTGTTTCAATTGAGATCTTTTAAACCTCAACAAGCTAATGATAAACCAGCCTACAACCTCATTACATCTATTCTCTTGAGCTTGACAGGTAGAACCGTACTAAAGATGCACTCTCTCGAGCTGAACCCATATTTAAACAATCACTACAAATGCTAGTTTATCACCTCTTTCTCTCAAAAAAGAATAAAACACTAAATCACATTTAAATAAACATTCAACGAAGCAATTTAAGCGAAACAATAAATCAGACCCACTTCGAATTAGCTCTACAATAAGTAATTTCTAACACCGACTCAGCTACATTAAGAAATTAGTCACATGGTCAAACATCCAAGAATAGGTTTTAGATATTTATCATAAGAGGAGAAAAGTCAATACCTATTACATGCTGCATAGCAAGGTGTTGATTTCCAAAATATTAAAATGAATAGATCTTACTTTAAATACAACACCCAACTAAAAATATCAAGAAAAATACTTCAAACCAACAAAAATAGTGTTTCTGTTCGCAATCTCTCTTTTCACAATGTTTGGAATATAATACCTTTCTCTTCAAAATAATATCAATTTATACTGATCCGATATGTGGCCTTTTTTGGGCTAATCAGTGAGGAAAGTCGAACTTCGCCGAATAGCCAAAGAATCTCCAATTACTCATGTACATCACCATCATAGCTGAAACTTCATCCCTTTCGTTCCATAACTTTTGGTGATGTGCCATTTATTCTTTTTATCGCCACTTTGCTTGCAGCTTCACCAATATTTTTTTCCACTTCAGTAGACCATTAGTTGCCAGTAAGGAAAATCATTAACTAAAAATTCTCTTGTCTCAAAGGTTGTGTTCTGTCAAATAGGGCAGTCTAAGAGCCACTCGGCATACCTACAAGTGGTCAGGCGATTACAAGGGTTGCTTTTCTCCACCTCTTCAGCTTGTTGTTTCCTTCTTATCCGATAGTGTCCTCACCTTTCTTCTTAGCCTGTAATGCTGCAAATCATCACCCTAACATAAGTTTAAAGCATAAAATTCAGCATTTGAGAAAATCTACACAATCATAACAACGCTATAAATGAACAAAAATCGCGAAATCATCACCCCAAAGTACCCAAAAAAGTTTTCCCAAAAACCATTATAACTTTTTATTGCTTTGGGGAACCATCACGTATTCTCAAATCATTTCTTTAACGCCCATATTCATATCTACAAGTCCTTTTTAGGAATCTTGCAAATTCCTCAGTTTGTTTTCTGTTTTTTAGCCCATGGATAAAGTGCAGAGAACCCAATTCTTTTTCTTAAAAACATTATGAGGACATCCATATTGAGTTGGGGAACCATCACGAATACTCACATTGTTTTTTCGCACCTATTTTTCATATCTTCATGCCCTTTGCAAGTTATCGGTAAATTTCTCAATTTTTCGTGTGTTTAGCTCATTGATCTGAAGAGCACGCATAAACTTTTTCACAAAAAAAATTATGATGACCTCCGTATTGATTTGTGAAATCGTTAAGTATACTCACGCAGTTTTTCACGCCCATTTCCGCATCTATATGCCTTCTTAGGAATAACAAAATTTTCTGAATATTTTCTATATATTATCCCATTGATCTGACACCTAGAGCACCCTTTTTTTTTCACAAGAAATATTATGAGGACCTTCATATGGAGTTGTGAAACTATCACGTATAGTCACACCATTTTCCTCGCGCCTATTATTGCATCTATGTGCCCCTTTTAAAGACTGTGCGAATTCCTTAAATTTTTATGTGTTTAAGACCATGGATCAGGCGCCCTGAGCACCCATAATTTTTTTCCCAAATTTTTTTATGAAGACCTCTGAATTGAGTCGGGGAACTATCACATATGTTCACACCATTTTTGGCGCCTTTTTCCGCATCTACATGCCTTTTTTTTTGGAAAGCACAAAATCCTATTTCTTTTTACTGTTTTTTTTCTCATTTATATGGATCTTAGAGAACCCACAATTTTTTAACAAAAAACTTTAAAAGGAAAACCACATTGAGTTGCCAACCATCACGTATACTCACACATTTTTTTGCGTCCATTTCTGCATCAACATGCCCCTTTTCAGGAAATGCGCAAATTCATCAATATTTCGTGTGTATTAGCTCATGGATGTGATGGCTGGAGCACCCACAAATTTTTTCTAAAAAAACTTTATAAGGACATCCGTATTGAGTTGGGGAACCATCAAGCATACTCACAATATTTTTTTTCGCGCCCATTTCCGGATCAAGAAGTCCTTTATTAGGAATGGTATCAATTCCTTAATTTTTTGTGCGTATTAGCTCGTGATCTGGCGCTTGGAGGATCTAAATTTTTTTTTCTCAAAAAACATTATGAGTAACTCTTTATTGATTTTCGGAAACATCACTTATACTAACATTATTTTTTCGCGCCTATCTCCACATCAATGGGCCCTTTATTAGGAATCACATCAAATTATTCAATTTTCTAGTGTATTAGACCATGGATCTAGCACCGGAGAACCCAAATAAAATTCTCAAAAAACTTTATGAGGACCTTCGTATTGAGTATATGAACTATCACTAATAATAACACCATATTTTTGCACCAGTTTTTGTATCTATAGTATATGTTTTAAAATCGCGCAAATTCCTCAATGCCCATGGATCTCGCATTAGAATCACCCAAAACACATTTCTTAAGAAACATTATGAGAACCTGCTTATTGAGTTAAGAAATCATACCTACACTAACACCATACTTTTGCGCCCATTTATGCATCTTCAGGCCTTTTTAAAAATGACGCAAACTCCATATTATTGGAATGTATTATTCTCAAAACACTTTATGAGCACCTCTGCATTGAGTTAGAGAAACATCATGTATAGTCACACCACATCATTTGTGCTCATTTCCGCATCTACTGACCCTTTTTTAGGGAATGGAGCAAATTCCTCAAATTTTCGTGTACCTATAGATTTGGTGCCTAGATAACTCAAAACAAATTTCTCATAAAACATTATGAGGCACTCTGTATTGAGTTAGGGAACCATCACATATACTTAAACATTTTTTTGCGCCCATTTTTGCGTCTAACAAGCTTTTATTAGGAAACATACTTTTTCTTACGTATTAGCTCATGGATCTGAGGCCCAAAGCACCCACACACTTTTTATCTAAATACTTTATGCAGATTTCCGTATTGAGTTGGGGAACCATCCAGTATACACAAAACCTTTTTTTGGGGCCCATTTTTTCATCTAGATGCCCTTTTTAAGAATCGCGCAAATTTCTCAATTTTTTGTGTATATTAGCCCATGAATTTAATTTCCTCAGAACCAAAATTTGTTTCTCAAAAAACATTATGATGACCTCTATATTGAGTGTGGGAACCATCACATATACTCACACATTTTTTTGCATCCATTTCCCCATCTAAATGCCCATTTGTGTTATGATTCATACAAATTCCTCAACTTTTCGTCTGCTAATGCACATGGGTATGGCGCTCAGAGCACTAATTTTTTTCCTCAACAAAAAATTTGTCGACCTCCGTACTTAGTTGGTGAACCATCACATATACTTACACCATTTTTTGCGCCTATTTCTACATCGACAGACCTCTTCATAGGAATTACACAAATTCCTCAATTTCTCATGTGTAAAAGCCCAAGGATCTGGCATTCGGAGCACCCATAATATGTTTTTAAAATTTTTTTATGAGGACCTCCGTATAGATTGGAAAGTCATCAAGTATACTAATATCATTTTTTCACGCCCGTTTCTCCATCTAAGGGTCTTTTCTGAAAATCGCGCAAATTACTCAGTTTTTTGTATGTATTGGTCAGTGGATCTAGTGCTCGAAGCACTCACATAATTTTTATCAAAAAATTTATGAGGACCTCCTATTTATTCTGAGAAACAATCCCTTTATTAAGAATCGCGCAAATTCCTCAATATTTACATGTGTATTTGGCCATGGATTGTCGCCCAGAGCACCCACAATATTTTCTCAGAAAACTTTATAGGACATGTATATTGAGTTGGGGAATCATCACGTATACTCACACCATTTCTTTTCATATTTGCACATCTACAAGACCTTTTATTAGTCACGCAAATTTCTCCACTTTTCCTGTTGTCCAAAAATCTAGCGCCCGGAGAACCCAAAATTTTTTCTGAAACAACTTTTTGAGGACTTCTTAATTGAGTTAGCCACCATCTCTTATACTCTCACCATTTTTCGGGCCCATTTATTCTTCTACAAATTTCTTAGGAATCGCACAAATTTCTCAATTTTTTGTTGTATTAGCCTATGGATCAGGTGCCCAAAGCACCCTAAAAAATTATCTTAAAAAACATTATGAGGACCTCCTTATTGATTTGGGGAACAATTACGTGTACTCACACCAAGTTTTTCTCACCTCATTTCTGCATCTTCAAGTCTTCTTTAGGAATCGCAAGTTTCATAATTAGCCCATGAATCTAGCGTCGAGAGAACCCAAATAATTTTTGTCAAAATTTGTTTTGAGGACCACCATATTGAGTTGGGTAACCATCACCTATACTCACACAATATTTTCACACCCATTTCAGATTTTTACAAGCCAATTTTTATGAATGGCAAAATTTCCTTAATTTTTCATGTGTATTAGCCAATGGATGTGGTACTCATAGCACCCGAAATATTTTTCTTAAAACTTATTATTCGGACCTACTTATTGACTTTGGGAATCATCCTGTATACTAACACAATCTTTAAGCCTATTTATATATACATGGGCTCTTTTTTAAGAATCACGCAAATTCCACATTTTTTCATGTGTAAACTTGTCCGATGATCTGACACATGAAGGATCAAAATTATTTTCTCAAAAAAAATTATGAGGACTTTCGTATTGAGGTCGGTAACCATCATGTATACTCGCACCATTTTTTGGCACCATTTCGACATCTACATTCTCTTTTTTAGGAATCGTGCATCTGGAGCCCGAGCCACCCAACAAAAATATCTGAAAAATACTTTATCAGGATCTCTGTATTGTGGTTGGGAACCATCAAGTACACTTACACTATTTATTCCTGTTTTACGAATCACACAAATTCCTCAATTTTTCATGTATAGTAGTCCATGGATCTAGCGGCTAGTCAAACCAAACTTTTCTCTCAAAAAAAATTATGAGGACCTCCGTATTGAGTAGGGATACTATCACGTATTCTCACACAACTTATTCGCGCCCATTTCCGCATCTATAGACCCTTTTTATGAATCGTGCAATTTTATCAATTTTTCATATGTATTAGCCCATAAATCTAGTGCTCAGGCACCCAATATTTTTTTAGAAAACATTATAAAATACCTCCGTATTGAGTTAAGGAATTATATTTTATGCTCACACAATGGTTTTTGAGCCCATTTCCGCATCTACACACACCTTTTTAAGAATAGTTCAAATTCCTAAATTTTTCATCTTTATTAGCCCATGGATATGGCGCATGGAGCACCCAAAAAGTGTTTCTCAAAAAGCATTATGAGAACCTCCGTATTGTGTTGTGAACAATCACGTATACTCAAGCAATTCTTTTTGTGCCCATTCCACATTTACAGGCCTATTATCTTGAATCATACGAATTCTTCAATTATTGTGTGTATCAGCCCATTCTGAAAAAAGATTTTTGGCGAACTTCATATTGAGTTGCGAACCATTACATATACTCACCCCATTTTTTTCGAGCCCATTTCTGCATCTCCAGGCCCTTTTTTAGGAATCACAAATTCAACAATTTTCATCTATATAAGAATATGGATCTTGTGCTCGAAGCAGTGATGTGCCGTGAAATCTTGCAACATATTGTGCTTGATAATACTAGTATTCAGTGTATTTATGTGGATCTTATTTATTTAGCAATGTTTGTTTAGGTAAAACATGTGTATGTGAAAGAAGAAAGGAAAGAAGGTTGTTTATAACCAAATTCTAAGTGAAGACCGCGGAGTCCATCAAGGTCCATGCTTAGATAAACGCGTTACCATGAAGCCCATGAAAAGGAAGCAGTAACTTGGAGGTTGATGCAGCTGATGCTATAATCCTCCAAGTGAAGACCAGGGGAGAGATGACGTTTGGTAGTTCTTGTCACGGATCGTGGTAAAGCCCTTGTAGATGAGTCAGTATGAAGACTTCAAGGAGCCATACTATGGTTTGGCCTAAGTAAAATCCACAAACATCCAGACGGGTCGTGGTCAGTATAACGGAGCGTGGTGATGATCGGGATTCATTTTCCAATGGGTAGACCTTGAGAAGCTGAGAAGTGAATTATCCATGTAAAGACCACATGCACCCAGACGGATCGTGGTTATTTTCATGAGCCGTAGTGATGTCTGTGACATGATTCCAGTGTTCAAGCCTTGAAGAACAATGTTTGAGAGTTCAAGTACAAACCACGGAGGGCTTCACGGATTCTGAAGCCCTTAACAGATTGTTAACATTTGATGACCCAAGGGATATCCTTTAGATGTAAAAAAGAACATAGAACCCCGAAAGGCACCATGTAAGCCACTTAACATATCATAACATAAATATAGAATAACATGGAGTAAAAATGCAATTCAAGTAAAAAATTTTCATGAAGGAAAGCTAAAGTCTAAACATGTCTAAATATTGCCATATCTCACAATACTTGAATAATATAGGGATACAACCCATACAACATAATCTGAAAATGAACTACAAGGAAAGAACTAAAAAGATAACATCCGTCTTCGAATCATGAGCACTCACCAACAAGCTAGAAGAAAAAACAAATCCAAGCTTTAGCCAAAAATGATGAACACCTTGAGAACTGGAGCCTACACTTTAGGAGAATGTAGGAAAAGCATGGGTTGGTATAAAAATGCACTATGTATGATAGACATGCATAAAAACATTGAAAACAAGATAAAAGGGACATTTTAGTTGAATCCATGCAATTTACTAAGTTAAAGAATCATCTTGAAGTAGTGGAAAAACATAAGTGATAAGCATAGAAATTCAAAAGATCATCATAACATAAGAGAAGTACTTCATATTTACCATTAAGGCATACTTGTGCAATGCATGAGTTTAACCCACAAGTAAACCTCTATAGCTTATCATTCATACTCATCATCTTCAGTGCAAGCTAACATTATAATAAGCCTATGAACACATCCAGGATACTTTTTTAAAACATGACTTAGTTCATTATTTAACTTCTTTTTATTTTGGGAAATAAGACTTAGTCGACATAGGTCATGTAGGCCTAACATGGAATCCGATGTTAACCACACCGAAAAGGGTTATCCTACATTCCTAAGGTAGAACCACACTTTTTAGATTAGGTGGATCCACTAGCTAATAACCAATGGGGGCACATAGTTTAAGGGATAGGGATATTGCTACTAGAAACCCGACCTTATTACGGGGGAGCTTCCATCTCAAGAGATTATTCCTAGAAAACTGGCCTTACTACGGGAGGGCTTCAATATCATTTAATATCAAGTCAGTGATAAGCATTACATTCCCAAAAAAGTAGTTACTAAGTCTTGACTTAATTACATTACTTAATAAAGGGCACCCTTTGCCTAGCAATTTAAGGTACATTATTAGAATAAGTCATTGACTCCTCATGAAAGGGTGGAATTGGCCTACAAATTCAAGACAAAGCATTCGAAAAGTTCACTCGTCAGTCATGAAAGGCTGACCTTAGACTACAAATTTAAGTTATACGAATAACTCTTTATTTGAACATGAAAGGGTGCCCTTAGCCTACCGGTTAAAGGTATATAAATTAATATATTTCTTATGTCATGCTTGAGAAATTATCACTGTAAGACCCCCAAAATGAGCTAGGGTTTCTAGATCCTCAAATGTACCTATAAGATTTTAACATGTTAATTAAGTGTTATAAGTATGCTTGAGTGATTTGAAGTCATTTGGAAGTCAAACGTCAAGGGACGAGCAAGACGTTCGACGTCTAGTCACCAAGAGGCCTTAGATGTTTTACATGCTTATATGTGTGTAATTATCTTATTAAGTCCTTATACAATTAATAATTATGTTTATAGGCAGTATGTTAAGTTTCATAACGTTTGGAGTTCAAACTTCCAAGAGCGTCCAAGACGTTCGAAAGTTAGCCCTTGAGATGTTCATGTGTGTCTTAAGTATGCCTAACATGTTTGAAGGTGTTGCGTGTGTTTCTTTTGGGTGAAACTTATGTGGAAGGTCCTTAAAATGTTAATATATACATTTACGTTGGAAACGTCCAGGTACAACTCCCCAAGTACCCCGCAAAAGGCCCTTAAGGAGGATCCAAAGGCTGTCGAGGCAGTGCATTGGTAGTGTGAATCAGCGAAGTCAAAGGACGGCTCGTCAGTCCACCAAATCCCCGTCAATGGGGGAGGGGTGTCGTCCAAGACTTATCCTGATGAAGTGTCATGTCAATTTGCAAGCTCCAGACCCAAACGCCGGCCTACAATATGGTCCGTCGATGGACCTACTGGCGTCGATGGGTCCGTCGATGCAAGCTGTGTAAAACTGCCATGCACGCTGTTCCACGTGCTAACCTGACCCTATGTTTTATTTTGTATTTAATTGATCAAAAACGTGAATAGACCATCCCCAATTCATTCTTCAAATTAAACCCTTCCCTCTCGAACAAAAACCTCACTAGAAACCTCCATTGGAGGTGAAGCTCAGGAACAACTTAGACTTTTGATTCCTATGGGTTCTTCATCAATTTTTAGTGGTTTTATTCTACAATGAGGTATGCAGATCCTTCATCTCTATTTAATATTTCATCTAGAGAGTTCCTTTCAATGTTTTCAATTCAAGTTCATGAGTAAACTTCTTCTTCTTCAATATAGCAAAGGGTTCTTTCTCAAAATATTTTCGAAGGCTTCCTCACGATGATTTGGTGTTAATATGATGATTGTAACGTGAATTTTTGTCATGCCCCGAGCTACACCGGAGACGTGAACACGGAAACTAGGACCACAAGTGATCCCAAGCTAACCCTGTTGGCATGATCATGAGCATACTAAAGATAATAACTAATGCAAAAGATAAATCATAATTTATAATGAAAAGATGGGAATACCCATATGCTAAAACTAATATAATATGAAGACTGATGAGTTTAATACAACGAAGTTACTAACTCAATACAAAGCTAAACCTAACCATGTCTGAAATAAGCTTCAAAACCGGACTAGAAATACTGGGACAAGCCAAGTTTAGAGGCTTATTTCAGACATGCTTAGGTTCAACTTAGTGTTGAGATAGTAACTTCATTGTATTAAATCTAACAAAAATTGAAGCTAAAATGACTAAAAGAACACTGAAATGAACTCATGACTATTGTCCTCAAAGAATGAGGACTCACCACTGAATCTGCTGAACTGGCGATCGGGAAGTCGATCTATGCTTGATATGGATGCTGAGAACCTGAACCTACATCACGAGAAGATGTAGCGCACGTATGCGTTAGTACTTGAAAGGTACTGAGCATGTAGGATAGAGTAAAGCTGAAATAAAACATAGGTGAACAAGTACAAAAACAAGTATAATAATCTGACATGATAACTGAATTCTGAGCTAACTGAATGCAATGACCAATTTATAACATGCTGAAACTAAATATTGAATATACTGATAAATAGTTAATGCAAAGAGTCTGACTGAACTGCGGGAGCTACTAATAACCGATAATAAAACCACATGAGCTAAATGTGGAGTCCGATGTATACGCCCCATCGACAGGACCCAATATACCCTACTAGAGGTATAAAGGCATGCTGGCGTGATCACTAAAGTGATTGCCCACAGAGCAGACTTACAACCTACTAGGCTAGTAGTTTTGGGACTATTGGGTACGCTAAACCCTAGTACAACTCTGTATTATGCTACTCCCAATTAATTCTGTAAATTTTATTAATTATGTCTGAGTTTCTGTAAATACTGGATAGCTTGAACTTAATATGCAAATTATGAATGCAACATTTAATCTGATAATGATGCATTAAAAACTGAGGCATGTATATATGCATAACTGAAATATACAAAGCTAGAGTTCTGAAATTCATGCCATAATGTGAGTAATGACATGATAATCTGATTTGGAACACATATTTTAACTAAATCATGAAGTTCTAGTAATGTTCTATACACCCTAGGTTTAATCATGATAAGAGAATCAAGAATCCGACTGAAAACTAGGGACCCAATGGGTGAAAGGAACCCACTAGTGAAATCCCACATACCTGGTGATGATTTCTACGAAAAAATATTTATGTTTCGGGGCTGGAACGGCTAGAGCTTGTTGCGTTATTGAATTAGGGTTCTTGAGCTTTTTCTCCTTTCTTGCTTCTAATTTTCTAACTTTTGATTTAATGATTTGTCTTAGATATGTTTTAATTATGTTTCTAGGCTTAAACTTACTAAATCTGATTTTTTTTGCGCCAAAACGATATAACTTAAGGTTTAATTTAAGTGGAAAATGACAAAAAGACTCCTGGATAAGTTGCTGTCGGACCAAACGACGGCCAACACTGACGGTCCGTCGTCTAGCCGACGCCCTATCATTGGGTCTGTCGACTAGGCCTGTTCGATAGGCCTTTATTAAAATGGGCATAACTTTTTACTCGGAGGTCTGATTTTAGAAAGATCGATGGCTATGGAAAGATAATGTAGGTCATGGGACACATAATTCATTTTGTGCTAAGAGTTATTACCATTTTATGTTGACCCAACTTCATTTCCCCATAACTGTCTGCAAATTTTCTACCTACGGACCGTAGGTCCACCTATGGACCGTCCTGGTAATCCGTAGCTCTTTTCAGAGAGAAGGTGAAGGGAGTCTTGATCGACGGTCACGAACTACGGATCGTCATCTAACCTACGGACCGTAAGTCCGTCCATCATCCAAGACTTAACCAATTTTTTTTGGGCTGATGTTTTTCAGAGTCTCTAATCCCATTGATGGTTGTGCAGGATGGACAGTTGTCTGTCCTATGGATTGTAAGTACGTTTGTCGTCAAAGACTTAACCAATTTTTCTGGGCTGAAGTTTTTTGGAGTCTCTGATCCCATCGACGGTTGTGCACGACAAACTGTTGCCTGTCCTACGGACCGTCGATGCCACCTTTGGTTGCACCCGTAGATTTTTCTAAAAAAATGATTTTTGGTCTATTTTGTCTATGGGGTGTTACAATTTCAATCAAATTTCATGATGAAGCCATGCTCCCTTCAAACTCTAGATTTAGCCTATGTGGGCTTTGTGATCTTGAATTTATGTTGATTGAATTATGATCCTAGCATGTTGAATTGATTATATCTACTGCATATGATGTAATGTGATGATGAATTATGTGTTTTTGGTCCAATGTGGATTGATGCTTGTAGACTTGATCTCTACTTCTTATTGATTATTAATGTATGACATTCAGTATAATCTAGATTGGTGCATAATTGAAGGATTCATTTATGTGAAGATACTTGTAGCTACTGCCTTGTATTGACAATATTGATGAATTATGGGTATGAATCCTTCATGATAAAAGTTAAGGAGTTCTGGTAAGATTGATCTACGTTCTTCTAACCTATCTATTAATAATGTATGTATACGATGTGATCTCAATTCTAGGGTAGATGAAGCATGATTTAGACTAGGTTATTATTGTTGGGCTATTGCCCATGTTCCAGCCAAAGGCCCATGGCCTAATCCTACTTGGAAAAGGATTGGAATTATTCTCCTTATTTGGTTTCCAATTCTATTGGGAAAAGGATTGGAATAGTAATCCTATTTGTAGTTGGTTTTGACTTTATAAGGAAAAGCACAACTCTATAAATAGAGGATGGTTTTGAGAGAATAATTAATTGCTCATTGGTATTGTCTTTGAAAGACATTAGAACATAAGAGAGGTTTTTGAGAGAGCTTTCAACAAGAGAAAAAGAGTGAAAGAAAAGGGTTCTTTTGCTGCAGTCTTATCTCCGACCAGCAACGTTCAGATTGTGTTTCCCGATTAACTAACCGTTGGATCGGGCTGAAAATTGGACTGAGTGTTCCTGACATATTGTTTGTTGATTTGAACGGTGGAGATCAGATTCGGTGGTCAGCAAGATCCTGTTTTAGGTCCCTAACAGAAGCTGGGTTTGGGTTGTGTTTCTTTCTATTTATCTTTTGTTGGTGTAGCTATTGTTTGTTCTCTTTTGGCACTTGTTGTGTAGCCATTAGAAGAATATTTTTAACCCTCTTATTGGTATATTGAAGCAATTCGGATGTTGTCAATCCTGTGGTGTTTACCTTCGGTTTGAAGGGTTTTTCCATGTTAAACTTGGTGTTCTTTATTGTTAGATTTTCGGTTTCATCTTTTCGTCACAACAACTGGTATCAAAGCTAAGGAGATTCAACATGATCACTGAAGATGGATAGTTCGAAGCTTGAAATTGAGAAGTTTGATGGATCCGATTTCAGTTTCTGGAAGATGCAGATTGAAGATTATCTGTACCAGAAAGATCTTCACGAACCGTTGACCGGGGTGAAGCCGGAATCCATGACAGAGGAGAAGTGGAAACTCAAGGATCGCCAGGCTCTAGGGTTGATCCGGTTGACTTTGTCAAGAAACGTGGCGTTCAACATCGTGAAGGAGAAGACTACGTCCGATCTGTTGAAGGCACTGTCAAACATGTATGGAAAACCATCGGTGATGAACAAGGTATATTTGATGCGTAGATTGTTCAATTTACAGATGTTTGAGAGTGGATCCGTTTCTGATCATATAAACGAGTTCAATATGATTGTGAGTCAACTCAATTCTGTGGATATTAATTTTGAAGATGAAATTAAGGCGTTGATTTTGATGTCATCTCTGCCCGAGTCTTGGGATACTGTTGTTGCTGCGATTAGCAGTTCCCGTGGATCTGAGAAACTGAAGTTTGATGAAATCCTTGATGTTGTTCTTAGCAAAAGTATTCGCAAACGAGAATTGGGAGATTCATTGGGCAGTGCTCTCAGCGTTGATCGAAGGGGGACAAGTAAGACGAAAGGCCAAAATGAACACGGTCGATCAAAATCAAAGAATCGAGGAAAATCCCTGAACAGATCAAACGTGACTTGTTGGAACTGTGGAGAAAAAGGGCACTTTCAGACAAACTGTACAGAGCCAAAGAAGAAACAGAATCAGAAATTCGGAGATGACAATGATTCTGTAAATTCAGTAGAGGACATTGGGGATGCTCTAAACCTTAGTGTGAATAGCCCGGTTGAATCATGGATTTTGGTTTCTGGTGCATCTTTCCATTCGTCTCCAAGCAAGGAGTTGTTCCAAAATTTCAAATCTGGAAATTTTG
>NC_028642.1:16813083-16898661 GCF_001406875.1 Solanum pennellii | reverse complement strand
TGTTGGGCTATTGCCCATGTTCCAGCCAAAGGCCCATGGCCTAATGCTACTTGGAAAAGGATTGGAATTATTCTCCTTATTTGGTTTCCAATTCTATTGGGAAAAGGATTGGAATAGTAATCCTATTTGTAGTTGGTTTTGGCTTTATAAGGAAAAGCACAACTCTATAAATAGAGGATGGTTTTGAGAGAATAATTAATTGCTCATTGGTATTGTCTTTGAAAGACATTAGAACATAAGAGAGGTTTTTGAGAGAGTTTCAACAAGAGAAAAAGAGCGAAAGAAAAGGGTTCTTTTGCTGCAGTCTTATCTCCGACCAGCAACGTTCAGATTGTGTTTCCCGATTAACTAACCGTTGGATCGGGCTGAAATTTGGACTGAGTGTTCCTGACATCTTGGTGGTTGATTTGAACGGTGGAGATCAGATTCGGAGGTCAGCAAGATCCTGTTTTAGGTCCCGAACAGAAGCTGGGTTTGGGTGGTGTTTCTTTCTATTTATCTTTTGTTGGTGTAGCTATTGTTTGTTCTCTTTTGGAACTTGTTGTGTATCCATTAGAAGAATATTTGTAACCCTCTTATTGGTATAGTGAAGCAATTCGGATGTTGTCGATCCCGTGGTGTTTACCTTCGGTTTGAAGGGTTTTTCCACGTTAAACTTGGTGTTCTTTATTGTTAGATTTTCGGTTTCATCTTTTCGTCACAACAATTATGTCTTTAGATACTGACCTGGATTGGTGTTATTGATTAATTATGAATGTTCATCATGAAGCTCAATGCAAGGAATACTAGTAAGTGATCTATGTCTCTCTACTTTCTAGTGTATTGGTGATGTAGTGTACTTGTTGGTAGCATGATCTTGTAGTGACTTATGTATGATTTTGTCTATGTTAAAGTATATTTAGATACTGCCTATACTTGAATTGTGTATGAAAAAGGTGTATAGATCAATGATGATTAAAGGTGGATGCATTGGTCAGAACGACTCTTCCTCTACTTCTCTATATAGAATTGTTAGTTGATGAAGCCTTGTATTGCATTGTGTGGTATGGTACACCTATGATGTCTGTGTTTACTTTATTGCTATTATATAAGTTATGTGATCATGGCCTTAAATGCAATTATGTATGAGTATGTGATGGTGATGATCACCAATGTGAAGTCTATGCCTAGTCTCCTATTGTGGTTGTAATCTAGGTTGTATGACTATTGTATAAGTATGTGTATAACTATGTTAGGGATAGGTTTAGGTGCTTCCATTGATGAGTTGTGATGTTTAATAATCCCTTACCCATGTACCCCTATATGAATGTGTGAATAGCTAATTTGAGAAGTCTTGAAAGTAATGTGATGTTGTCTTGTCTTGTACTCTATTATGTGTTGTGTGGTCTATGTTTGAAGGTGTATTGTGATCCTAAGAGGGTGGATGCCTCAAGATGTTGTTGATAGACATTATGTGATCATGTTTACCAATGTACACACACTTACACGTTATCCATGCTTAGAAGTAGTATAGGTTCTTGGTGTCTAATTAAAGGTTATTCTCATATTCACTAATGTCTACTAATATTCATGTACAATATATGTATATATGAAGTATGTAATGTATCATTTACTAGGATGACTTGATAGGTGTACTAGTATGGGCAAGGGTATGGGACCGTGTCTACGAATTGCACATGTGTGCCTTGATAGGATAGTTCGTAGGTTTGGTTTTTTCTATGTACATGAATATGAATGCATGATTATGTTAGTGTATGACAAAAATATGGAATTAATATGTTGTGTGAAAGTATTTCTCACATATATGTATACATACACACACATGTATGACAATCTAGTCAATAGAGGGGCCTTCAAAGGTGTTCTCAAGTGTACCCTAAACTAGATGGCGCTTTACATATGCTATGTCCATGTGAAAGGACTTCTCACATGATTTAGGTTGACGAACTCTCATCTATGACCTATGAGCTAAGCATATGAGGAGTCAATATACTAATCCTAATTTTATAAAGTAATGTTAATAAAGGCTTTTAAAATAAAAAGAACTTATCTTAGCACCGAATGAACTTGACAATGAGAGGTGTTGGCTTCCCGTGGAGGAAAATTCACCCTATAGTTTCATATAAGGTGTTGAGTACCCTATGAGGGACACTCACCCTATGGATTCTCATGAGATGAGGGATCAAATGCCAATTGGCATGTAGAGGGTTCAATACATATCTCTTAGTTCCATAAACTATGCTTGCCACATAGGATCTAACAAGTGATATCACTTAGTATGCTAGCATGTGTTAATGTTCTACTTTAGATAAGGAGAGGACCTTCCCTTGGTGTAAGGATCGACAACACCAAATTCCATGTAGCACCCATGGTCTTAGTGTCGGTTAAGGCTATAGTTTCCCTAACGTAGAATGGACAATGGAAGTAAATGACTAGACCCTAAATAGGATATCCTAAGGGTAGTTGCTTAGTGTAGGTGGGGATATGGGACTTCACCTATGCATTTCACAAGTAGATCTTGAGGGAAGTCCTAGGAAGGTGTTCTAATGCATGTTGCTATGTGTATGTTTCTTATGCATGACATTGTAGTGTTGTCTACTTGTTGTTATGAAATGGATGGTATGTGATGTCTGTAAAGAAGGAATATGCTTACTGTAATGTGACTTTAAAATGCCTTAAATGAAATGTGTGATTTTATATGATTTATGATCATTGAATATGCTTATATGATGTATCTGAACTGTATAAACGTGATTGTATCAAGTTTTATGAAGAATTCACAAAAAGGCATGATACATGGTTTTCAAGTAATATGTCCCTTTTAAATGCATGTTTTTGCATGGTTGCCATAGTTAGTGCATTCTTGTACTAACTCCATTCTTCTCAACCTTTTTACACAAAGTGTAGGTTATGCATGCTTAAATGATGTCTTTAAATGATAAGAATCTTGATATGTGATTTCCAAGCTCAAGGAAGGAATCCTTAAGTCCATGCATTTCCTAATGTCTAGCTTACTGTAAAATATAGTAAATATGTACTTATGATTTATCTTTGAAGGGTTGTGTCCCTAATGTACTCTAATGATGTTGAGTCTAGGATTACAAAAAGAGTCTAGAGTCTTAAACTATATATTATGATATTTTACATATATTGGAAGTTATGTTCTAGCATATGATGTGCTATGAAAGTTTTAAATTTTCTGCTAAATTTACCTATGACATTGCGATGAATGATGACTATGGGCTTGTATAAGACCTCCAAGAGGTCAAGTACGCCATGTTAATTCTAGGGGATGCTCCCCGGTCGTGACAATAACCATCAACGATTACTTTTACCCTTAGATTCAATTAAGTGATAAAAAACCTTTCAACCCTAGAATCAACATATAGTGAGAAAACCTTTCACATTACATCATATTCACGAATAAGTGTGTACATGATAAGAATCCTTTAGCAACACAACAACTAGATCATGATCATATTCACTCTACTCTCAAAGTGATCTTAAAGCATATACTAAACTTGACGAATCATTCATAATATCATAATTTCCCCTTTCAAGGATCAATGATCATATTGAATCAAATCATCTAGAATTCACTAGATTAGACATGGATAATAACATATTTCAAATAACTAAATTATTGCAAGCATAATCTCACAATATCCTTCCTTCATCAATTCACCCACATCATAATATCATACATTAGGAATATGGTTATTTCATTGACTCTTGGGGATTTGAACATTAAAAACATAATAAATCATTAATTCAGTAATATTATAAAGTGATTCAAGCATTAGAATAACTTTTGAAAGGAATCCACGACACAGAATGAAACCCTAGCTTTTGGGGAATTTCTATCATTGAAATTGGGTTTTACAGGGGCTCCATGGAAAAAAGCTATCCATGTATGAAGGACTAACATATCGAGAATTTTTAGAGAGCATTCAGGTTCACTTTGGAGATATAGAAATAATGGCTTGGATTTCTTAATTTACTTGGGCTTAAATCGTTATATAGGTGTTCTAGAACAGGCGAACACGACATCGCTCTATATTAATTAAAATTTGAAAAATCTCAAAGTTTCCTTACATTTAACTGCCAAAAAGCAGTTTTAGGTTACTACCGATGATTCCACAACCACAGTCCGTGGATGGATCCACATGGAATGCTGGTGAACTGTTGGTTGGTCCTGCAACTCTTTAATTATTATCTTTGACCCATGAGATCTAACCACGGGCCATGGTTCCTACGGTAGGTCATGGTCTTGGAAAGTTTTCTCTTCGTACTCCTCAAAGGCCCATGGTTTGTCCTTAGGGGGAGGGGTCGTACCTTGACGTTATAACATGTAACCCTTTATTATTGTGTATGGAGAGTTACATTTATGACTTTAATCCTCACGTCAAGCTCTAGTTTAGCCTACTAGTTTCTGGGGTGTTACACATAGTGTCTATGAAGCTGCCCACCATCTCAGTCCTACATCTAGTAGGACTCATTCGAGACATTCTATTTGAATTAATTAGGTATTTTTGTTTTTACCTCTTCATATCTGGAACAAGAGTCTATGTTTTAAATATTCTTAGCTTTGGTTTTGAATGATTAACATTGAATAGAGTTTCTATGTTTGATTTTGGTTTTTAATTATAAAGTTGTTATCCATATTGCCTACTTTCATAAGTACTTTCTCTTCATACTTTCATTACAAATCTTTATTTGATTAGTTTAAATCATGAGTGGCTAAACACCACAACTGAGATTGTGGGATCTATGACACTAATCTAAGTGTGAATTCGTAAAACAAATACAAGATGATTTATATTTGCAAAACATATTTCAGCTTTCGTTGTTCATGTATTCTAATGAGTGCATGAATTAGAATTAGCCATTATCAGTCAATTGTTTGAGACAAAACTGATAGTTAGGAAAAGGCTGAGTTTATATGAGGAAGAGGAGGCAAAGTTCGAGTTTGAGAGAATAGAACTTTAACACCATTATAAGAGAGAATAAAATCGGTTAATGCTCTAGGACCGAGAGGAATTGGGGGCAAGTAAACAAACTAGAATGAGAAGTGCTAGATATATTTGAATCGCATGTACTTTGCAGAGACAAATTGCGTGAAACTCATTTCTGGAAAAACACTAGATGTAACATTATGGGGAACACAATCCTGGTTTCATTTATTTGTAAATATAACTTTAAAATCAATACTCTATTAATTGTTTATCAGGATATTGTTTAATAATCTTTCTTACTTGAACCTTACAACTAAACCCATTTTACATTCTATAATTTTTTAGTCTAGGAAATAAGAAAAACATTTGGGTAAACATAATAGGGAAATAATATTTGTAAAGAAATTCTCTGTGCGATCGACCTCTACTCACGTTGTGTTTTCATATAAATTGACATTGACTACTTATACTTCTTAATTGAAGTGTAAAATGTGATGTGTCACGCACCTACACAAATTTTCTCAAAAAACTTTATGAGGAACACCGTATATACTTGGGTAACCATCAGGTATACTTACACCATTTTTAGCACCCATTTTGCGCAAGTTCCTCCATTTTCCTGTGTATTAGCTCATTGATCTAGTGCTTTGAGAAAGCAAAATCAATTTCTGAAAAAATATTATGAGGACCACCATATTTAGTAGGGAACAATTACGTATACTCACACCATATTTTTCACTCTTGTTTCCGCATCCACAGCCCTGTTTTTGTAATCCTGCATATTCCACAACTTGTTTTGTGTATTAGCCCATGGATTTGGCGCCCAGAGCACGAAAAACATTTTTCTTAAAAACATTATGAAGGACTTCGTATTGAGTTTGGGAACCATCACATAAACTCACAATATTTTTTTGCTCATAATTTCCACATGTATAGGCCCTTTATTAGGAATCGCGAAAATATTTGAGTTTTTCGTCTGTATTAGCCCTTTGATCTAGTTCCCAAAGCACCTTAATATTCTTTCCAAAAAGAATTATTAGGACTTCCGCAAGGAGTTAGGGAACCATCAGCTATGCTCATACAATTTTTTTCCACACCCATTTTCACATCTATAGGGCCTTTTTCAGGAATCACGTGAATTCTTCAACTTTTCATGTGTATTAGGCCATAGATCTTGCGTCCAGAGCACAAAAAAAGTTTTTATCACAAAATTTATGAGGAAATCTGTATTGAGTAAGTGTTTCATCACGTCTACTCACACCATTTTTTTCTTGCCCATTTTCGCGTCGTCCTTCCTGTTTTTGGAATCGCACAATTTTGAAAAATTTTCGTGTGTATTATAGCCCATGGATCTCGCGCCCGAAGCACATAAAATGTATTTCTCAGGAAACTTTACCAAGACCTCCTCATTGAGTTGGGAAACCATCACGTAAAGTCACAACATTTTTTGGCGCCCATGTTAGGATCAATACGCCCTTTTTATGAATCGCGTAGATTCCTTTGTTTTACTTGTGTATTACCCCATACACTTATGCCACGAATCGCCTAACATAAATTCTCAAAAAATTTATGACGAACTTTGTATTGAGTTGAAGAACCATCACGTATATTCACACCCATTTTCATATCTACAAGCATTTTTTAGAATCGTGAAAATTACTAAATTTTTCATGTGCATCAACCTATGGAGTTGGATCCCGGAGCACCCAAAAATATTTCTTATTAAATTTTAGTAGGATCTCCATATTGAGTCGGGGAACCATCACGTATACACACATAATTTTTTTCGCATCCAATTCCGCATCTACAAGCCTTTTTTTAGAAATCGTGCAAATTCGTCAATTTTGACAGGTGTTTGACAATTGATTATGCACCAGCACTACCCAAATTTTTTCTCAAAAACCTTTATGAGGAACAATATATTTAATTGGAAACAATCACTTATACCATTATATCTTTTGCACCCACTTCTACGTCTAGAAGTTATTTTTAGGAGTCACACAAATTTCTTACTTTTGTTGTGTATTAGCCCATGGATCTTGTGCCCGGAGAACCTAAAATATTTCACAAAAAAAAATTATGAGGTCCTCTGTATTTATTTAGAGAACAATCACATACAATAGCACAATTTTTCTTGCCCATTTCTGGAACTAGTGTATCCTTATTTGTTGTATGTGTTTTTCAGTGTTGTTTGGAGTTTAAAATCAGTGGGTATGACCCTAACATCCATAGAGAAATGTTTAGGGTCAAAATGTACGGGCACGACTCCGCAATGACCAACCTAAGGTCCTTGAAGAGGACCCACACATTGGCCAAACAAGCTGCCAAAGGCAGCAAGTTTTGTTCTTGGATAAAACCAGTCCGCGTCGTGGACATTGTTAACCTAAGTACAAAATGTTTGGTCCACTTTGTAGATACGTCGCATACTCTACTGTCCAAAATTTTATTTTCAAAAACTTTAGGGAACAGCTTCGCGACGCGGTCTTGTTTCTCGACGATTATTCCAAAAAGTTAAGTTGAGTTTGACTTTTTTAAAAGGGACCTTTAATGTAGGGGTGTTTTGGGTATTTTGGGGGTGTATTATATACTCATTTTAGGTCATTATACATTCATTTCCCTATCAAAAACCCCAAACCCTCAAGTAAAAAATAAAATTTCAAAACCCTCAAAAAGTTCTTCTCTCCCAAAATTCTCTCAAGCCTCCATTGAATTTCAAGGTCTTGGAGCTTGGGCTATGGATTCCAATGGATTTCTTATTCAATTCGATTGGGTTTTCATATAATAAGGTATGGTACTTCTTTATCTAAGGCTTTCTATCATCTTGGATCCAATTTCAAAGTAATTTCATAGATCTCAAAGTTTATGAAAAAAGACAATTTTCACTCTAAGTCATGGGTTCTTGCATGAAACGATTTCAAATCATTAGATATGACGTTATCGATGTCAAATTTATGTTTTCCAATGAAAAAAATCCATGGACCCTTAATTTGTCAAAACCCTAAATTTCGCTTATGAAGTTGGTCTATTGGTTACGATGTAATGTTGATGAATTTGTTAATATAATGAGTTGTATAGTCTATTTCTATTGTTAATTATGATATTATATTTTGAATTTATGGAGATGTTAAGGAATGGTGATGTTGGCTATTGGAAAAAGGTAAGTTAAACTAATTCCCGTAGTTAAATGTAGAGTTGATATAGAATTGCTTTTGTTTGGTATGGTCCACTTATGGTGGCAGTGCATATGTGTTGTATATGATGATGATCATGGCCTTGTCGGCATTATTATATTAATTGTAGTAGTATCATGTTAAGGTTCATGTGAAGGGATAATCTGAAGTTGTTATATTATGTAATGTGACTATATGCAAGGCGTTATGACTTAGATGAATGTATAAAGTGAAGGATGATATGATGTCTATATGGTATTCATTGGTAGACTAGGTCCCTCATTTTGATACATGAAGGTTATGTGAATATGTGATCCTCTTTACTTTGTAGGCTTAGGAACCATGCTCACGTATGTGTATGAATAAACGGAAGTCTAGGATTGGTAGATCTAAGGTGGTGCCCTTCTATGAAAGACTTATTGAAAACTTTGAATATGAAAAGAGTGTTAAGAATATGAAACCTTGAATATGAAAATAAGGTTAATAATGTGAAACCTTGAATATGAAAAGAAGGTTAACATTGAAGCCTTGGTCGGTAGATGTAATGGTGCCCTTTTTGAGTGGAATTATGGACTTAGAGGTAGGTTAGATAGAATGTCATGAAACCATCTCTATGAAATTCATAAGACCTATCCTAATAGACCTTGATTGGCAGCTCTAGTGGACCCATTCTGGGTAGTTGTATTGTAAGTTGGTAGAACTAAGAAATGGTACCTTCTCAAATACCTTTATGTGAATGAACTTACTCTATGAGAAGAAAGGCTAAGAACCGGGTGGATATGATTGTGGTAGTATATCCACTTGAGTATAAGACTAGATTACAAAGAAGCCCTTATATCTGTTAACCATGTGCCAACATGGGACGAGTCCTAGTTCTACTTTTGGCAAGTAGAACACCTTTCACGGTGTGGGGTCTTATGACACCATATTCTATTCCAAGCTAGTATGGTCTATGTCGGTTAGTACCTATTCTCTGTACCCTCTAGTATTTGATAGGGTTCTACAATGTTTAGGTAGTGGAATGGGACGCTATCTACACATGACTCGAGTAGGCTTTGAAGATGCTAGAATGAGTTTGCTAGGTCCTTCAAGACCATTATGTCAAGTCCTCTAATTGATTACTTGTCTCTTAAATAATTTTAAATGAATATTGTTGATTTATTTAAAGCATGTTGAATAGAAATGTTCTTATCTAGGGTAGCTTTGACAATTTTTAAGGTGTGCTTGAAGAGGGTGTGTGGTTGGTTCCTTTATGTCGTTAAGTATTTCTTTAAAGTCTTGTATGTGCTTAGTCCCTATGTTGTACTCTAAAGTGTTATATGGTTTATGAGACATACACGTTGTAAAGTTAAATCTTTTAAAAAGTCTTCCGCTTTCTATATAATGAAAGTATTCTTCTTGTGTGAAAAAAGTTTTAAATTCTTACTTACTTTACTATTTTGTGCAATGAATGATCTACGAGGCTTGTATGAGACTTTTCGGAGTCTTGTACGTCGATAACTTCTAGGTGCTTTCCCCGGTTGTTAATGGAGTATTCAAAAAGAATGAGGAACTGAATATTGAATTGGGGAATGGTCATGTATCTCACACCTTTTTTTGCACTTATTTCCACATTGCAGGTCTTTTTTGTAGAATTGCATAAATTCTCAATTTTTCATGTGTATTAACATTATTGTTCTTATGCTAGGTCACTGATGAGTCCACAATTTGGACTCATTTAGGCCTATACTTTGATAAACTTAGTGTCTTCAAATGAATATTTTATTTCTAAAATTGATTAAAACCTTGAGTTTCATGTATTTTCAAATTAGAGACAAGGCGTGGACACTATGTAGCAAACAGGAACAAAATTACCTAAAGGAATTAACAAATTCACATTTGAGGATCGCCAAACCCGTACGATGTGTTGCCAAAAGGTTCCATCCTTGCCTTTTGTTCCTATGAGCTGAGCCTTTAAGGAAAGAGTTAAATCGATGGAGTAAAGGAAAAGTTGATGTGTCACCGAGCAGTTCAGTGAAGCAGTACTATGTCACCCAATGATCCAAAGCAAAAGATGTTGAAGTCTTGTGAAAGATGGCGATAAACGTACCAAAGAGCGGATCATCGACTTAATTGGTGATCATGACTAACTGTGCCGAGTAGTCTTTCGCTGCACAACTTTCTTAAAACTATAAATACTCATTTGTAATTTTAACTTGGTATCAAATTTTAACAGAATAGTTCTAGTTTTTAATAGTATTGAACCGTAAGTTTTAATTTTAGCTTTTATTTTTGAGTTCTAAGTTTGAAGAACGTTTTGAAGAACTTGAAAATTCAAAAATTTTCATATCAAAGAATTTGGGCTTGGGTCTCTTGGATTCTTCACTTTTGGCTTGTATCAACACTTAAATCTTCATATCGATTTGAATGTAAACTCATTTTGGTATAAATTTTTATCTCTTTTACATGTCTAGCTAAAACTCCGATTCTTTTGGTGTGATTTTGTGAATATGGGTTAGATTATCTGTTGTTCCTTGCTTGCTGATGATTTATTTGTTTTATAAATGTGATTTCGTTTAGTAGTTGTGTATGAAATTATTGGTGTTGTAGTTGCAAACACAATTACACTTATTTGTTTTCAACTTGTTCAAGAGAGAGGTCAAAAAACCAAGACTACTAAATTGATAACCGGTGGTATTAGGTCAACATAAGGTTCAACTCGAGAGAGTGAACATTGGTCCTTTTTACACATACTCAACTCGAGAGAGTAAGAGAGAAAACTATTTAATTCGGGGTAAGTTGCTCGAATGAGAATTTCCCCAACTATAGTCTAAAGTAGTCACAAATGTTCATCAAATTTATCACCAAAAACATATATCCAATAGTACAGTCTATCTCATAATCCTATCACATCCCAAGAATCATGTCTCTTATTAGTCTCTTTAATTGTTTTACTGTTTTATTTTTTAATTTTACTACAGCCCCACCCCCCCAAATTATTAATTGATGCTCGTGTCACCCTTTATGTTGTTATGGGTTTTATTCCATTAATTTTTGTAGTTATAACTGGCTTAACTTCATTTGTGCTTGGCTGAAAAATTCTCAATCCGACTCCATTTGGAACGATCCCAACCATTGATTGGGTTATGTACTGATTGACGATTGTCGATACTTAGTATTGGATGAAGTATCTTTGTGGACATCAGCGATCAAAATATCGCCGATGGCAGGAAGTGGTGTTACATGAGAATTTATTATTAAGTAGAAATTTCATTCTTATTAATTGTAGCTTAATAACCTAATTTTTAGTTTTGTTTTTCTATGAATTGTTGTTGCATGCATATGCACCAAGCATGGCTAACGAAAGTGGTGGCAAATCGGTTAAGTCGAACAAAGACACCGATGATCACTTCAAGTTGAAAGTCAACTGAAGGATTTAGCCACCAAAAATATTAGAAGTGGAAGTCCAGCGTAACAGCCTAGTGAGGTACCTACCCCTTATTAGCAGAAAACGTCTAGAGACAATAAGAACATTTGTATTGACATACACGGCAAATCGTTCTCCAAAAGATCTTCAACCAAGATAGAGTAATGGAATAAATTAAGGATAATATTGTGGTGTTGAATAAGATGATCAACTGTCACTTCACATCTATCCAACTGATCAGAACGCTCATGAATCTTGTAGTGCCTCATCTCCACCTAGATGAACAATTGGGGTTACCTAGTGACACTAGGGCCTACTCCAATAACGAAGAGTGAACAAGGACTTGTGTCGTGCTACGACATTAACTAAGGTGCTTCATGGGAGGCATCTCAAAACCCTTTATTCTCTTTTATTTTTTTTATTAAAATAATTTTGTGTTGGTTGTATAGGATGAAACGTGGCAAATGTTATGAAAAAAGGAGTTTAGCGAGAAAAAAAGTTCTTTTAGTGGATCGGCAGATCGACAAAGATGTGGGCGACCCCGATCCAGTTTTCCATTGAATTTAAGACAACTTTACGCTATATTATGTAAAATTTTGCGATCTCAAGAAATTAGTGGTGTTTCACCAACCTGTTTGGCGATCCCAATCTGCACTGTTGTTTTAATTCACAACAATTACTAGGAGTTTAGTAAAACTCAGCGAGATAACTGACTGCTCGATGGGTCACCGAATGGTTTGGAGAACATGACTAACGTCGCTGAATGGGAAAGAACTATATGTTCCTTAAACTAAATGGTTTAAATTTTATAAACTTTTCAAAGATCCCTAAGTTTTCATTCTTCAAACACAAACCTGGACCTCCACTTTTTATATCCGTTGCAACTTTAAAGGATTTTGGTTATGGAGTGTTTCTCTAATTTGGATGGAATTGCCGCCTAGAATCTCAAATACTTCTTAATCGACACCAAAGGTTGGTTCCCTCAAAATAAGTTGTTTAATTGAAAATTATACTAAAATGTAATAAATTTTTTTTGTTGATGTGTGTTGTATCTTCCTGGTAGGTCTAAGTTCTCAAATTTTGCTTGAAAAAGGATGAAAATCGTGGGTTGTGCGTGATTAATGTTAGGTCTAACCCTAGTTTGAGTTGTGTATGTCTATATTTTGTCTTCGGGTATTAAGGAGTTTTGGCTTAAAATGAACATATCAGGATGTTTGGCGATCAGGGTTTAGCTCACCGAACCACTCAACAGTTCTCTCTGTGTCCCCTATCTTACCTTTAATTTCATGCTAAATGCATTGTTGATTCTATAATTTTTGCAAGAAGTGTGACGTGTGAAGCGGATTTGACGTCTCGCCAAAAGGAATCTTGTTCGCCCTTTGTTTGCACCCATATTCCTATGTGCACTACACTCAGCCAATTGCCTAAGTGGTTGCACGCTTCGTCAACTAGTTCGGCGAAGTAATTTTGTGTTTTAAGCTTCTATGCTTTTTCCTGAATACTTTCTAACTTTATACCAAGGCTTTGCAGATATGGGTAGACAAAAAATAGATTGGAGAAACATGCCACCCAGACACATAAGGAAAAAAATTTCAAGAAAAGTATACGGAAATCAAAGAGCGAGAAGAATGAAGGCTGTTCAAGAGAGAGGATAAATCCCCAGGACCCCATTATTCCCTTGTGGATATGCGGCTTCTTCACAACAATAGACTCATTTTTTGTGGCTCGTGAATTGGATATTTTAGCATGTGAGCTTCCGCTGAATCTTATGAAGCTACTTCGGGGCTATTGTCTTATACAAGGCCAAAACATCAGACACCAATGCCAAGACAGATGGAGACACAATGTAGAAAGTATCCCTCTTGACCTCCCTTTCTGCCTTTTTCTATGTTTACTTTTAGTTTTTTTATTTGCATTTGAGGAAAAATCTTTTCTAATTGTGGTCGGGTGAGGACCACCTTGTGTGCCACTCTTATTTATTTGATGTTTTGTCGAGATATGTGTGTCGTTCTTTCTTATATTGCGTTTTATATTTCCTTTGATGAATGTTTGAGCTTATGGCTCTTTTTTTTTTAAAAAAAAATTGCAAATATATTTTACCCATCAAAATATTTTTCTTTATTCCGCGACCTCTTGTATGTACTTGAATGTGGTTGTTCTTAGGAAAATTTGAATCTCGGTTTGATCAATATTGATGACTTGTATATTGCTTGAAATTAAAAGAACATGAATGTGTGGTTACAATGATTCCAAATGAAGTTGCATAGATTGTATGAACTCTTTGCATTTCACTGTGATTAGCCTATTATCAAATTGAGCTTACTGCAATGAACATTGAACACTTACAAAAGTGTAGAGTCTGGTCTGACTTTGGTGTCAATGCCTTCTGTGATGAGCTTACACTGAACCATGCATGATGACACCTACAATTTGCCCCATTAGTCCAGTCGACTAAGCGACGTGAAATCATGAGACTATCTTAGGAACTATTGAAAGAGTGTGAACCAATTGGACATATGCATCTTTGGTGGCTTACCTTGTGCATGTGCGAACCTCTTTTGAACACCCCTTGAGCCTTACCTTTCTTTGGATGAAAACTTGATGAAAACAATGACCTTTGTTAATCCTCTACCCATAATGCCCTTGATGTTTGTTGACTAAATAGCTAACTTAGACCAAAAGACTAAGTTGGGGTGTGGTAAAAATATAAGGCAAGTTAAAGAGTGAAAGAATAGTCTCCCTGAACCCATGTCGTTGAGTATAATGGAACCCCTCCATATAAATAAAAAAAGAGAAAGATAAAAAGAGAGGAAAATAATGAAAAATAGAAAGTCATGGACTAAAGTTATGCTAATAAAAAATAAAATGGGGTTTTCTAAACAATCCATGGAATGAATAAGGGTATGAATCGTTAGCACTAGATAAAAGAATGAAGAAAGGAAAAAGGAGGTGCTATGAGCACCACATCTCATGAGGATAAAAGTCACTGAGCCTAAATGATCATACCTATGCACTTAGCCCTGTTAAAAGCCTTGAAAACACCTTTTTTTCTATCTTGAGTAAGTTGAAATGAAGGTTGATTGGAAAATACGGACAAACCTATGTGAGTGATGTTGAAAATTGATTCCGAAACATTAAATTGTATACCGTTGTGTGTGCATCTAAAATCATTCTTTATGTGAGGGCATTTGATCACATTAGTTGAGCTTGAACTTTCATTTGAAGCAAGTATTGTGAGATTGAAAATCTTTGATAATGATGTGCCACAACTTGAGTCTTTGAGCGCACATTTGATCCTTTTATAAGTAAATTGATTCTTGTTGCATGCATTCATGATTGAGTATTGTGTAGTACTGTTTGAGACATCCTTTTTGAAATGCTGAACATTAGTTTTACTTGAGGACAGGAAAAAGTTTAAGTTGGGGTATTGATGAGTCCACAGTTTGGACTTATTTAAGGGTCTATATTTTGATAGATTTAGTGTCCTCAAATGCATATTTTGTCTCTGAAACTAATTAAAACATTGTGTTTACGGTATTGTGAAACTAAAGAGAAGACATCAACACTATGTAGCAATAAGTAAAAAAAATAGTTAAAAGAACAAAGAAATAAAGATATGAGGATCTTCAAACTCGTTTGGCCTTTCGCAACAAGGTCTAATTTCACCTTTTAGTACAGTGAGAAAAGCCTGAAGGAAATGATCAAATCGGTGGTTTAAAAGAGTAGTCGGCATATCGCCGAGTAGTTTTATGAAGAAGTATTATGTCGCCCAATGATCCAAAACAAGAATATGTTGAAGGCCAGTGCAAAACGACAATAAACATACCAAAGGTCGGACCGCCGAGTTGATCAGCGATTCAGACTAAATGCGTCGAGTGGTACTTTGCAGAACAACCTTTTGAAAACTATAAATACTCATTGTATTTTTTAACTTAGTATCGAATTTTTATAGAATATTCTAGTTTTTCATAGTATTGAACAATAAATTTTAGTTTTAGTTTTTATATTTGAGTTCTAAGTTTGAAAAGGGTTTCGAAGATGTTGAAGATTTAAAGGGTTTCATCTCCAAGAATTTTGTATTGGATATCTTGGATTCCTCACATTTGGATCGTACAAAACTTAAATCTTCATACCCATTTGAATCCAAACATATTTTGGTATAAATTCTTATCTCTTTTAAATGTCTAGCTAAAACCCCAATTCTTGAGGTGTGATTTTATGAATATGGGTTAGATTATGTGTTAGGGCTTGCTTGCTGATTATTTATTTATTGTTTAAATGTGATTTTGTCTAGTAGTTGGGCATGAAATTAATGGGGTTGTTGTTGCAAATATAATTTCACCTCTGCGTTTTTGCCTTGTTCGACAGTGAGGTGGTAAAATGAATACTACTAAATTGATGGCTGGTGGTATACACGAGGTTCAGCTCGAGAGAGTCAACCCCAATCCTTTTCCACACACTCAGCTTGAGAGGGAGTGTGAGTAAAGGCAGCGGCTGTGCTAATGCGGCAAATAGGTTTTCGAGAGAAACCTATTTGATTTGGGGTTAGTTGTCCGAGAGAGAATTTAACCCCATTATAGTCTAGCCTTGTTACAAATGTTCATCAAATTTATTGTCAAAAGCATGTACCTAATATTTTAGTCTATCTCATATTCCTAACATATCAAAAGAAACCCGTCTCCCATTGGTTTGTCTTATTGTTTTTATGTTTTATTTGTTGATTTGATTACAAAACCCACCAATTGTTGATTGATGCTTGCGACGTCCTTTAATTTTTTATGTTATTATTCGATAAATTCTTGTAGCTACGATTGGCATAACTTGATTTGTGCTTGGCTGAAACATTCTTATTACCACTCCTTGTGGGAAATGATCCCAACCCTCAATTGGGTTATTTATGAATTGATGACCGTCAATACTTAGTATTGGATGAAGTATCTTTGATGATGTCACCGACCGGGCACCCAAAACTTTTTTATCAAAAAACATCATGAGGACTTCCATATTGAGTTGGGGTACCATCACTTATACTCACATTACTTGTTTGCGATTTCTTCATCTATAGGCTGTTTTTTACATACAAATTCTTTAATTTTTCGTGTATAAGCCCAGTCATCTGGCTCACGGACACCCAAAACAATTTTCTCAAACACCTTTATAAGTAATTTACTATTGAATTGGGGAAGCATCACCTATACTCACACCATTTGTTTCACGCTAATTTCAACATGTCCATGCCCTTCATTAGTAATTGCATAAAATCCTCAATTTTAGGTGTACAAGTTAGAGATTTGGCGGTTGCAGCACAAAAATTTATTTTTCTCAAAAATCTTTATGATGACCTCCGTATTGAGTTGGGAACCATCATGTATACTCGAACCATTTCTTTCGCGCAGATTTCCACATCTACGGGTCAATTATTAGGAATTGTGAAAATTCCTCAAATTTTCGTGTATACTAGTCCATGAATCTAGCGCCCGGAATACCAAAACATATTTTCTAAAAATTTTATGAGGACCTACATATTAACTTAGGGAACAGTCACGTACTCTGACACGATTTCTTTCAAGCTTATTTCTGCATCTACATGCTCTTTTTTAGGATTCACATAAATTCCTCAACCTTTTGTGTGTATTAAACCCATTAATCTGATGCCTGGAGCACTAAAATATATTTTTTCTAAAAAACTTTATGAGAACCTCCGTATTGAATAGGGGGAAAATCACATATAATCACACCATTTATTTCGCGCCAATTTCCGCATCTATAACAACTTTTAAAGAATAGTGCAAATTCTTCTATTTTATATGTGTATTAGCCCATAGATCTAGATATTAGAGCACCCAAAAAAATTCTAAAAAAATTTATGAGGAACTCCGTATTGATTTGGGAAACTATCACGTATACTCACATAAACTTTTCTCCATCATTTCCTAATGTATATGCTCTTTTTTAGGAATTGCACAAATTACTAAATTGTTTAGTTTGTATTAGCCCATAAATTTAGCACATCACCGTAAATGTTTTTCACAAAAAATGTTATAAGGACCTCCGTTATTAGTTGGGGAACCATAACATATACTCCCACCAATTTTTTGCACCCTTTCCATATCTACATGCCTTTTTCAGAATAGCGCAAATTTCTCAACATTTCATGTGTATTAGCCCATGGATCTGGTGGCCAAAGCACCCAAATTATTTCCTCATAAAACACTATGAGGATATCAATATTTAGTAAGGAAATAATCACGTAACTTACACCATTTTTCTGTGCCCATTTGCACATCTACATACTCTTATTTAGGACTTGCGCAAATTTTATAATTTGTGTATTAGTCCATTGATATGGAACCGAGACGACCCAAATTTTTTTCTAAAAAACATTATAAGGAACTCTGTATTGTGTTGGGGAACCATCACTTATACTCACACCATTTTCGCAACCATTTTTGCATTTGCAGGCCCATTCTTAGGAATAGCGCCGATTCCATAATTTTTCGTGTGTTAACCCATGAATCTGGCGCTCGGAGCACCCAAAAATAATTTCTCAAAAAAATTTATGAGGTCCTCCATATTGAGTTGGGGAACCACAATGAATATTCACACCATTTTCCTACTCATTTTCACATCTACATGGCCTTTTTTAGGAAATCACACAAATTCCTCACATTTTTCGTGTATTAACCCATGTATCTGGTGCCCGAAGAATTCAAAAATATTATATAAAAAAACATTATGGGGAATTCAATATTGAATTGGTGAATCATCATGTATAATCACATGAATTTTTTTCGCGCCCATTTCCATTTTACAACCCATATTTTAGGAATCACGCAAATTCCTTAATTTTCAATGTGTATGAGCCCATGGATCATAGCCCTGAGCACCCAAAAGTATTTCTCGAAAAACATAGTGAGGACCTACGTTTCTATTTTGGAAACAATAACATTTGCAAAATATTTTTTTTGCAACCATTTTCGAATCTTCAGGCCTATTCTTATGAATTGTGCAAATTCATCCTTTTTAGTGTGTATTAACCCATGGATCTGGCATTCGGAGAATCCAAAACAATAAACATTAACGAAAAACATAAAGCGGACCTCCTTATTGATTTGGAGAACCATAAAGTACATCGACACTATTATTTTCATTCCTATTTTCACATCTACATGCCATTTTTAGGAATCACACAAATTCCTCCAATTTTTGTGTGTGTAGCCCATGTATCTGACGCCTAGTGCACCCAAAAGAATTTTATGAAAATGTTTTTGTGAGGAAATCTAAACTGAGTTGTGCAACCATCACGCATACTCTTACCATTTGTTCCATCCCAATATGCGAATCTACAAGCAATTTTTGGGAATCACGCAAATTCCTCAATTTTTTGTATGTATTATTCCATGAATCTGGCGACCAGAGCACCCAAATTATTTTTCTCGAAAAACTTGATGAGAACTTCCGTATTATTTGGGGAACCAACACCTAAACACATACCATTGTTTCACTCACATTTCTGCATCTAAAGGCTCTTTTTTAGGAATCAGGCAAGTTCCTCTATTTTCCGTGTGTGTTAGCACATTTTTAATGACCCTAAAATGGAATTGGAAGAACTAGAGCGTCATATGTGTATATCATGTGGTAACTTGATTAAAATTATAAGAAATGGCTTTTAATGTTTAGTTTAATGATTTTGGATTGTTATTTGAGGGTTAAAATCAAGGTAAATGGTTCTCGCACATAGAAATCTTGTTAGGGGGTTAAACTTCCGAGTAAGTCTCTTTAAAGACTACTCGAGGGGTCCTTGAGGATGACCCCAAACCAGTACGCTGCAATGTGTCAAAAAGTGTGACCTACGGTTGCAATCGACGCCCCTTAGATTGATCTACGCTATGAAGGTCGTGGGAGTGGATTAGTCTTGCAATTTTGAAGGCTCTAACCAAAACCACGGGTCCAATACAAATTAAGTAAACCAATTCATGGTACGTTGATTTGAGGCCTGGTTTGGGCTTGCAATTCTGGTACAACTCGGCCAAGCTAAGGGTGATTAGGTAATTCCTCCCTTGTATAATTAAATACATGGGAACCTTACACTTTTTTTTGGTACAACTCAGCTAAGCCAAGGGCACCTTACACTTTTTTTCTCCAAAAACTTTGTAAGGACTTCTGTATTGATTTGTGGGAACCATCATGTATAATCACATTTTTAAGCCCATTTTTGCATCTTGAGGACCATATATAAGAATTGCCTATGGATTTTGCGCCTGGAGCACCAAATTTTTTCTCAAAATATTTATGAGGAGCTACATATTAATTTAAGAACATCACATATACTCACACCATTAATTTCACGACCATTTCCGCATCTACGGGTCCTTTAATAGGAGTCCCTCGAATTTCTCAATTTTTTATGGTCACATTAGGAGAGTACCCCCAAGACGTAACCGGTGTCGTCATCCTCGAAGAGGATTTAGACTAGCCTCTTCGCATTCATTATAACATATCATAGGATAATTTTCAAAAAAAAATCTTTTCATTCTATTTTTACATTAAGGTGTACATAGACCTCTAGCAATAGGAAGCACTACATAGGCTTCTATTTTTATTTCACACATATATTATAGGAACTGTCTCATGAGAAGTCTAGCATATATCTCATATTAAACCATCTAAACGAATACAATACTTGGGCATAACCCTTACTCCATTACAATGATAGCCACATATAGGCTTATACAACAATCATATCCAAATGAGTAGTGAAGGATCTTATTGTCTTAAAACTAAAACAACTAAAATAGCACAATAGTGGCATCGTCCCCGGAAGGTGAGGACCTACAAAACTTGGAGAATGAGAATCCAAGTATCTTCAAATGTCCCTTATAGAAGCTCAACGGCTGGAACCTACCTTTTGTAGTAAACATAAAGAATGGGTTAGCACATTGCTTGTACTAAGTAAGGAAACATGCGTATAAAACATTAGAAAGAATGCATGAGAAAAGGGACATTTACTTAAGAAAATATTCTAAGTCATTTAAGAATCTTTAATGCGCATTAATTAACCATATAAGCCAATAAGAAATATTCATTAAGAGAAAATTAAATATATCACAAGACCAACATCACCAAGTATAATAAAGTCATAATGTATAATAGGATCTTTGAGAACATAACCAAACAACTTCAACATCATGTAATAACAGCAAAACATGTACAAGAGTTCATATAATTACATCTTACACAAGACCCTAATCATAATCCAACATCAAGTCTACATGTGCAATGACCAAGCAAAGGCCCATAATCTTACTCAACCAAGTAAACCAAACAAAGGATTACAACCATTTTCTATCTTCACACAACATATCATTAAGAGTAATCATAGTCATTTTTAACAATATAGACCATAAGCATGTTCATCGTGAAAATAACATCAATAGAATCATCAAAATGCATGTACACAACCTTTGATAACATATACTAAGAATTACCTTCTAGGAATCGTATTAGAATCAACTTATGCAATGTCTAGGTAGAGTCCCATACACCTACCTATACTAAGTCAACCCCTTAAGTCACTCTAGTTAGTGCTCTCTTAATAACTTCATTTAGTTTCAGGAACACTTGCCTTAGCCGACATAGACCATAAGAGCTATGTGTGGAATTCGTTGTCATGGAACCCTACACCCAAATAAGGCGGACTACTTACCAAGGTAGTACCAAAGAATGAAAATAGCACCTACGTGGATCCACTAGCTAGTATTCTTATGGGGGCAACATAGTTCAAGAACTAGGAGATATAGTTGGGACCCTCTTTATGATACATGCATTGTAGTCTCCAATATCATGAGTACATTAGTGATCCTACCTTCCTTATGTGGGGAGGGACACTCCTCAATCTAGTTCACTCGGTGATAAACTAAAGTCCCTTTTTGAAATGTCTTTAATGTCTTTATTAATCATCATAGCTTATTAGAGGTAATAGGGTCTATCCCTTGTATAACATCATCATCATCATAGATCAATAAGAATTGCATAAGTATTGTCCATTCATTACAATTCTTATAGGTAATGTTATCTTATTAACATATCACTTCATAATAAGGCACATTGGTAAATCACCTACCATCCTTATAACATTTACATCTTAGCCAACACCTCACAAACCATAATAACGACATTTCAGTTGAACATCATACCAACCCTATCAATTCTAATACAAGACAGACTGCAATAGAACATCATGACTTAATCACAGTTAACCATAATTGAACTAAAGAATAGAGATCACAAGATTTACCAAGTCTTCTTAACAATTTATCATTAAGGTCTTACCATTAACATTTACTCAACCCAATTAGGGTGTGGTATCATCATATAACCATAACAAACATGATAACAAAGCAAATTAAATCACTATATCACAATTCATCACTCATTCATAGCTTAGCATAAAATACTTAGGTCAATTCATAACGTACTTCATAACCTAGATCAACTTCTCAAGAACTAGAATAATAAGATTGTAATTCATCCTAATTTTTTCACGATTGATACAACAACATCATCTAATAGTAATTCAACCAATAACCATTCAATTGAACCAACATAATACAATTCATATCAAGATCACAACTTAGGGTTAAGGGGTAAAGGTCATCTTTTACAAACTAGACCAATTCATCAAGCATATCATAATTGAGTTAATATACATGTTAATATATTCATAATATCCACAAGAAATCAAACACAAATAAATTCACAACATAAATTTTGAGATTGGATGAAACCCACTTGAAAACTAAACTTTTTGAAATCAATTTGATGGAACCCTTTGAAGAAAGAGGTCTCAAAGGTGAAAGAGATCCCATACCTTACTAATTGGTGAAGATTGATGAAGGAAATTGACTCTTTGGAGACCTTAAGCCCTGACCTAGCTTGGTCTTCAATGGAGTTCTTCACTAGAGAGAGAAAGAAGGGAGAAGGAAGATATTTTTGGGTTTGGGAATTATGTTAATTTAGGTTAGGCTAATTAGGTTAGGACTTTATATAAAGGGGTTAACTTAGTTAGTTAGACCTCCCTGTAATACCTCAAAAATAACTTAGGTGAAGCTAGAGACTAACATGGTCGTCATGATGGACTAAGGTCCTAAATTTGTCTATAATGTGGTATTGAGGCAGTTTCTAGAGCTTTAGGTGATTTAAAAGTGAAACATCAAGGGACGACTAAGACGTTCGAGGACTAAGTCACCTATGTGCCTCATGTGTGGTTATATGATTATACGTGTGTTTCATGAGTTAATAAGGCTTATAGTAAGTGTGTCACGTTTTGTGAAGTTTGTAGGTCAAACATCCAAGAACGTCCATGACGTTCGAAAGGTTTCCCTTGAAATGACCTTGTGTGTCTTGGCATGTTTTGTTGAGCTTTACGTGTTCGTTTCGGATGAATTTCATGTGGGAGGTCCTAAAATTGTACAGAAATATATTTGGAATGGAAACGTCCAGACAAACATCCCCAAGGATCAACCAAGGGTCCTTGATGAAGGACCCTTTCCTTGAAGCCAAGAATGGCTAGACATCCCCAAACAACAGAGGCAGTAGACGGCTTGTGGACCAGTCACCTCCTTGTCGATGGGCGTCTTGGGTCAGTAATGAGGCGTGGGATAAGACCAAGCTAAGGACCATCCTTTGTCCCAAATCAAAGACCAACAGAATGGTCCGTTGGTTGAGGGACGGTCCGTTGGTGGCCATCCGTCGATGGAGCTGTCTCCTGCGTGAAGTTTACTGTTATGTCTAGGGGTGAAGTTGTAAATTCACCCCACGTATAAATAAGAGAAACAGATGTTACTATAGGGTCTTTTGGGCATTTTAAATATGTTTATAAGCCTTTAATACTTAGAAGATTTCATTCTTCAAAATCAAAATCCAAATTTCCTTAAAAATTCTCTAGAACTCCATTGGACCAAAAACTCAAGGAAGGGCGTAGATTCGAGAATCGAGTTGAGATTATTCATCAAATTGGAGTATTATCTTTATTGAGGTATGGTTTTTGATTCTTGAATCTCTATTCATCAAGGAGCCCAAAATTCAAAGAGTTCTCTAAAGTTTTCAAAGATGATTGTCCAATTTTCTGATCTATACATGAGTTCTAGCATTAAAGGTTTTAAATAATTCTATATTGATTAAATTGTTTTTAACTATATGATTTTAACTCAATTGAACTATGAACCCATGTAATTGATAAACCCTAGTTTTTGACTACTTTATTGGTTACGTGATAATGATATAGTGCTTATGAATTCTAGTTTACTTTTCAATGAACTATTTATTGATGTAATAATTGTATTGAATTGATATCTAGGTTGTATTAGATTGATGAATCTATATTAAGTTGACCTAATTTCATTGAATATAATAGTTTATGTAGTGAATTATTGATTATGGCAATGGGTAAGGTCCTTATGGTATTGAATTGGATGGTTAAGCTATGGTTTGAAGTGGAGAAAATGGATTGATGGTACGCTTCCCTAATTCTCTTTCTTTTATGTTAATTAGAATTCAAGAATGTTGAGATTCGTATGGTCCATTTATGGTGGAAGTGCTATGTTCTTTACTTGCAATTGATGTGGCCTTGTCGGCGTTACTTACTGTATTATGATGATCATGGCCTTGTCTACACTACTTGAAGTATTATGATGATTTGTATTGTTGGTTTATGTTAAGTATGAGCATATCTATCTACATGTGATTAAATGAAAGTATGTGTTCCTTCTATGTATATTAGGAGATAATGTTAGACTATGACTATGTGCTTATTTGTGTAGTCTTAGAGTTGATGCATGATTGTTCCTACTTGACTATGAGTTATAATGGCTATATTGATGATGTTATAGCAATGTATAGGATGCCATAAAGATGATAAGGATCATTCCTAAGTGCTTTAAATAATGATATGCTATATGTGATAAAGTAAACAATGTTGTGTCTTGTTTTGCAAGACTTGTGTCCCTTACTTGATACAAGTACAGATGATATGTGAACACGAGATATCATGACTAGGTTGGCTTAGTTGACCCTCGTCATGTATTAATAAATGATATGTGAGACCTTAAAAGATGTTAAGAAGGTCATGTACGTGAAACCTTAAAACTAGTTGTAAGGTTATGTTATGAATTTGAAGTGGAGTTGATTGGCTTAAATGACATCATATCATCCTTAGAAAAGTCATGCTGATCTTATCTATGTCGCCGATGTAAGGTAGCCCTGGTGGACCTCTTTGGTAGGGTGAATGTGATTAGGTTATGAACTAGATATGGAACCCCTTTGTATTAACCTTTAATGTAAATTACTATATGAGAAAAAAGGCTAGCACCGGGTGATTATGTCATGGGAAGTAGCTCTACTTGAGAAGTAGACTAGAGTACAATGTAGATATACCTGAGAATGAGGATAGAGTGCATAAAAGCCCTTCATATTCCTTAACATGAGCCTACATGTTATGTGTCCTTGTTCTACCCTTGGAAAGTAGAACACCGACATAGGAGTAGGTTAGAAGTCTCGATTCCATGTCTAGCTTTCAAAATCTATATCGGTTATTTCCTATTCTCATTATGCGGTATACCTATTAGCATTACAAAAGTTCTATGAGGTTTAGGTGGTGGTATGGGACGCTATCTAGACATTGCACAATAGACTTTGAAGATGTTAGTGAGATTCCCTAGGTATTGTCCAAGACCATTACTTAAATGTCTCTTATGTGATGAATGGGTCTTAAATAAACTAATGAATGTAATGTTCTAAGTAAGAAAGAATTTTGAATGAATCAGTACTTATCTAGAGTAGTTAAGGTTTGTGTAGTGAAGCTTTGAAGGGGGCATAGGAATGGTCACTTCATATCTTACCTAGGCAAATCTTAAGAATGGTTCTAGTAAGGGAAGATGATTAATTATGTGGACATTATCTAAGCCTTAGGTAGTCTAAAGGATTATTTAGGTAATCTTGAAGAGGTCAATCATGGAAGTTATCTTCTTAATTTACTTAAGTAAGTCTTTTGGTAGCCTTTGGAAAGACAATGTCATATTATATATGTGTTGATGTATTAAGTGAGAATGATTCTATATTAGGTAGTCTATAGGATCTCTTAAGAGTGTGTGTAAGAGATTTTATGGGCGGTCGTTTCACAACTCACTCAAGTGAGACTTAGAATCACCTTTGGTAGAAGAATCTTATGTTCATGTGATCGATGTCATTGTAAGTGTGTGGTGAACTCATTATAGGTGGTCTTAAGGATCATTTAGGTGTGCCTAGAGAGGTTGTATGGGAGGTCTCTCTTTGTCTTACTTAAGTGAGTCTTAGGATAACTCTTAATGAGGGTATTACATTCTAGAAAGTCTCTAAAGTGAAAATAAAGCACTTCACTGTAGTGTAAAGGGACTTCATTGTAAGAGTGAATTGGTTCAGTGTAATGTGACCTACAAAATATACTAAATTTCTTAAATGTTATCGTATGTGTTTCTAAGGTGTTAAATGTATTCTTATGAATATGATATGATATTTTAATGAAAATGATGCATATTTCAAATAAATGTCCATTTTCATGATTTTATGCATTATGCCATACTTAGTACATGTGGTTGTACTAATTCCATGCTTTTATCTATCTCCATAGTGGTTGGTAGGTGACGAGCATTTACAAAGCAAGATTTGGATTGTAGCATCATTCAAGTGAAGTTGAAGTATGTCCTCATTTGACTCGAGGGCATAAATGTCTTTTATGTCTCTTATTGAAGTACTGTAATAGACTAAGTATTTCTATGTTCGTATTGTTTTGTCCGTGTCCCAATGTATTCTCGTGTCTATGATTTGATGAAATAAGGCTTAGTATTTTCTATTTGTTTTACATGAAAGGTGGTTTTAATTCCGCACTACTTTTCATATGTTTATATGCGATGAACGATTCAAAAGGGTTTGTACAAGACCTATGAGAGGTCAAGTATGCCAGTTTCACTCCGAGAGTGCCATATATTTTAGGGTGTGGTCTCGAGATGTGAAAATATTGGTATCAGATCATAGGTTATGAAAGTAGTCTTAAGAATCAAAAAGTCTCATCAAGTTACGTCAAGTAGTGTCTTGACCATCATTGTGAGTCGCGACACATCTATGGGCGAGAGCCTGTAGGACAATATTGTTTCCCTTCTTTTCTACTCCTATGTCGTGCCGTAGAGTAAAAGTTATGAGTATTATTTTCTTATGTTTTTCCTTGTGTTTCTAGGAAGATTAATACGAGGAGGACATCGACTAGGAGAGTTGACGAGAATGATGTGAATGAGGGTAGTACTCCTAATGTTCAGCAAGTTCCTCAAAGTGCTCAAGGTGTTCAAGGTGATCAAGTCCCTATTGTGGGTGGACATAATGATGTTTCGATGGTTCCCCCGAAATTGACTAATAAAGAGATTAGAGAGGCTTTGCTTGCCTTAGCCCGAGTTGTGACTACTCATGTGAATTTGAGTATGGATTCTAGAGTGAATGTTGTGGAGAACACTATGAAATCTAGATTTAGAGATTTTGTGAGAATGAATCCTCCTAACTTTCTTGGCTGTAAGGTGGGAGAGGATCCCTAAGAGTTTATTGATAAGGTGTATAAGATAGTGAATGCTATGAGAGTGACCTCTAGGGAGAAGGCGGAGTTGAATTTGTATCAATTGAAAGATGTTTCTCAAGTGTGGTATACACAATGGAAAGACAATAGGCCGGTTCATTCGAGTCCTATTGAGTGGGAAGAATTTATGAAAGCTTTTCTTGGAAAATACTTTCCCCGTGAGAGGAGGAAGGTTAAGGTAAAGGAGTTTATCAATCTCAAGCAAGGAAATATTAGTGTTAATGAATACTCTTTGAAGTTCTCTATGTTTTCTAAATATGCTCTGTCCCTTTTGTCTGACTCTAGTTATGAGATGAGTAGGTTCGTGATAGGTGTCGCCGATCTAGTGATAAATATCGTACGACCATGCTACATGATGATATGACCCTAGCTAGACTCATGGTGTATGCTCAAGAAATAGAGGATTCAAGGCTTAAGAGATCTTTAGAAACTTTAAAAGGAGTGGTTCAAGTGATAATGATCAACCTAGGTTCAAAAAGAGGTCTCAAACTCAAGAAGAACCTAGGAGCGCTAAGGTGAAATTTGAGAGAGGAGGTGGTTCTCAAAATGAAAAGCCTACATGTTCTTCTTGTGGAAAAAGGAACTATTGGTAATGTCTAGCCAATTCTAGTGTTTGCTTTGGTTGTGGGAAGGATGATCATAAGGTGAGATATTGTCCTACCATTGCGGCTAGCGGATGAGAGGGTAAGCAAGTTGCATCGAATGTTCCAAAGGATGATGCTCTGAATAAGAGGTGTTTCTGTGCAGTCCGGACTAGAGGAGAAAATCCGGATGAGTATGAGGAATGATGGTAAGTCCTTGTATCACTGTAGTGGTATGAGTTCCTTCTACGTGGGGGAGTTTGGTTAGTAGATGGGATAGAAAGTCATAGAAGTATGTTGCATGTTGCATTGTGTTTAGAGGTCTTCTTGAAATTGAATTTGATTGAATCCTTGAATTGTGCATTTTATGAAGTTTTGATTATGTTGTAAGATGTGTTTATGTTTTTCTACTTGAATATTATCATGGTTCTATCATGAATTGCCCGAATCTAGCATTTTTGGATTTTTGAAGTATGTTCATTGTAATGCACTGGCAGCCTCACTGTGAGATTTTTTAAAATTTGACTAATTAATTATTTGGTCTAAAATTATTGTAATATGGTTATAAATGATGTATATGCGCATTATATTTATTATAAAATGAGTTTTTACTATTTGGAATAAAGGATGTGAGTTGTATGGCCTCATGAGATGTCAAATTTTATTCTAGATTCTTGTTATGTTGTGATTCTCTTGAATATGTGAAATTGATGTTTCTCCTTGATTGTGTGATGTATAATGTGTTATATGATATGATCATGAGATTTTAAGCTGAGTCTTTACTCCTGGAAGTGTTTGGAAATGGCAAGTGTCATTCGAGGACGAATGTTGTCCAAGTGTGGGAGAATGTAATACCTCAAAAATGACTTAGGGAAAGATAGAGCCTAAAATGGTTTTAACTATGGTCTAAGGTCCTAATTTGGTATATAATATGGTATTGAGGCATTGTCAATAGCTTTAGGTGATTTGGAAGTGAAACGTCAAGGGACAACTAAGACGTTCGACGACTAAGCCACTTATATGTCTCATTTGTGGTTATATATGTATACGTATGTTTCATTATTTAATAAGGTAATTATATGAGTTATTATAGTTTTTATAGGAAGTGTGTCAAGTTTCGTGAAGTTTGGAGGTTAAACGTCCAAAAACGTCCATGACGTTCGAAAGGTTTTCCTTAAAACGACCTTGTGTGTCTTGGCATGGTTCTTTGAGTTTTATGTGTTCGTTTTGGATGAAATTCTTGTGGGAGATCCTAAACCCGTATAAAAAAATATTTGGGTTGGAAACTTCCAGTAAAACATTCCCAAGGACTAACCAAGTGTCCTTGAGGAAAGACCCTTTCCTTGAAGCCAAGACTGCCTAGACAACCCCAATGGAGGCAGTAGACGGCTCGTGGGCCAGTCGACGCCCCGTCGATGGGTGTCGTCGGTCATTATTTAGGAGTGGGAGAAGTCCAATCCAAGTAACAACTTCATTCCCAAACCATGGACCAACATAACGTTCCGTTAGTTTAGGGACGGTCCACTAGTGGCTATCCGTCGATAGTGCTATCTCCTTCGTGCAATTTACTGTTAAGTCTAGGGGTGAAGTTGTTATTCACCCCCTGTCCAAATAAGTTAAAGGGAGGTTAATTAGGGGTCTTTTGGGTATTTTAAAATTGTTTATAAGCCTTTAACACTTAGAAGATTTCATTCGTCAAAATCTAAACCCAAATTCTCTTAGAAATTCTCTAGAACTCCTTTGGAGCCAAAAAACAAGGAAGGGCTTGGATTGGAGAATTGAGTGGAGATTCTTCATCAAATTAGAGTATTATCTTTATTGAGGTATAGTTTTTCATCCTTGAAACTCTATTTATCAAGGAGCCCAACATTCAAAGAGTTTTCTAAAGTTTTCAAAGATGAATTGTTCTATTTTATGATCTATACATGGGTTCTAGGATTAAAGATTTTAAAGAATTTTATATTTATTGAATTCTTGTTAATTATATGATTTTAACTGAATTGAACTATGAACCCATGTAATTAATGAACCCTAGTTTTTGACTACTTTATGGGTTAAGTGATATTGATTTAATGCTTATGAATTCTAGTGTAGTTTTCTATGAACTATTGATTGATGTAATAGTTGTTTTAAATTGATATCTAGCTTGTATTATATTTATAAATCTATATTTATTCAACCTAGTTTCGTTTAATATCATAGTTTATTTGGTGAATTTTTTATCATGGCCATGGGTAAGGGCCTTATGATATTGAATTAGATGATTTAGCTATGGATTAAAGTGGAGAGAATGGATTGGTGGTACTGTGCCTTAATTCTGTTTATATTATGTTAATTAGAATTCAATAATGTTGTAATTGGTATGGTCCACTTATGGTTGCGGTGCGATGTGCTTTACTTGCAATTGATGTGGCCTTATCAGTGTTATTTTATTTAATATGATCATCATGACCTTGTCGGAACTACTTGAAGTATTATGATGATTTATTTAGTTTATTTATGTGAAGTATGAGCAAATCTATTTACATGTTATGAAATGAAAGTATGTGTTCCTTCTATGTATTTAGGAGATCATGTTAGACTATGACTATGTACTTATGTCTGTAGTCTTAGAGTTGATGCATGATTTTTCCTACTTGACTATATGAGTTTTGATGGCTATATTGATGATGTTATAATAATGTATAGGATGACATAAAGATGATAAGGGTCATTCCTAAGTTCTTCAAAGAATGATATGCTATATGTGATAAAGTAATGAATGTTGTGTCTTGGTTTGGTAGACTTTTGTCCCTTACTAGATACATGTATGGATGATATGTTAATCGAGATGATTTGAATAGTTAGTCTTAGTTCACCCTTTTCATGTATGAATCAATGATATGTGATACCTTAAATGATGTTAAGAAGGTCATGTACGTGGAACCTTCAAACTACTGGTAAGGTTATGTTATGAATTTGATGTTGAGAGCCGTCATGGTATCCTTCATGTAAAGGATGATAGACTTAGGGTTGATTGGCTAGAACGACATCATATCAACCTTCGGAAAGTCATCATGAGCTATCTATGTCGCCACTGTTCGGTAGCCCTAGTGGATCTCTTTGGTAGGGTGAATGTTATTGGGTTATGAACTAGATATGGAACCCCTTTGTATGAACCTTTAATGTCAATTACACTTTGAGAAAAATGGCTAGCACCGAGTGTACCTCTGCTTGAGAAACACACTAGAGTACAATGTAGCTCTAATTGAGAGTAAGACTAGAGTACATAAAAGCCCTTCATAGTCCTTAACCATGTGCTTACATGGATGTGTCCTAGTTCTACCCTTGTCAAGTAGAACACCCTCAACCGAGTAAGTTAGAACTCTGGATTCGATGTCTAGTTTTCGTGGTCTATGTTGGTTATTGTCTATTCTCATCGTGTAGGATACCTATTAGCTTTAGAGAAGTTCTATGAGGTTTAGGTTGTGGTATGGGACACTATCTAGACATTACACAATAGGCTTTGAAGATGTTAGTGAGAGTCCCTAGGTCTTGTCCAAGACCATTACTTGAATGTCTCTTATGTGATGAATGAGTCTTAAATGAACTAATGAATGTAATGGTTTAAGTAAGAAATAATGTTAAATGAATAAGTACTTATATAGAGTGGTTAGGGGTTTTCTAGTTCAGGCGTGAACGGTGCATAGGAATGGTCACTTCGTATCTTACCTAGATAAGTCTTAAAAATGAATCTAGTTAGGGAAGATGATTGATTATGTGGACATGATCTAAACCTTAGGTAGTATTAAGGATTATTTAGGTAATATTGAAGAGGTCAATCATGGACGTTATCTTTTTGATTTACTTTACTTTTTTGACAGCCTTGGGAAGGAGAATCTCATATTATCTATGTGTTGATGTATTAAGTGAGAATGATTCTATCTTAGGTAGTCTATAGGATCTCTTAAATGTGTGCGTAAGTGATTATATGGGCGGTCGCTTCACAACTCACTCAAGTGAGACTTAGAATCACCTTTGGTTGAAGAATCTCATGTTCATGTGATCAATGTCATTGTAAGTGTGTGTTGATCTCATTTTACGTGGTCTTAAGGATCATAGGTGTGCCTATAGAGGTTGTATGGGAGGTCTCTCTTTGTCTTACTTAAGTGAGTCTTAGGATAGCTCTTAGTGAGGGTATTACATGCTAGAAAGTGTCTAAAGTGAAGATAAGGCACTTTACCATACAGTGAAGGGTCTTCACTGTAACTGTGAATTTGTTCACTGTAAAGTGACCTTGAAAATGTTCTAAATTGCTTAAATGTTGTTATTCTTATGATTATGATATTATATTTCAATGAAAAATATGCATATTTCAATTAACCTATGCACGATTTCTACCACCTTTTTCTGTCGACAATACTCATTGTTTCCTGTCCTAGCCTTCTTATTTTAGTTGGCCTATTCCCTAAGCTTATCACCCTCGACTTGCTAAGCATGTCATGAGCTTAGAGATGTTCATACGTCCTACAAACATAGAATTCTTGTACTGTGTCTTCATAAAGAATGACACTCAATAAAGAAACTCATTCATCTGCGCATTGGAATCAGTAAACTTGAGCCCACACTCTTGGACTATCATGCCACCTTGCCTTTAATTCATAAATTATTGAGTTTTTGCCTATCTCAGCTCTCTTTGAAAAAATCTACGTAGAAAGGTCTCACTAAAGAAATCTCAAGTGACAGAAGCTACATATGTACATGTGTTATCCTTCCACTGAGTATACTAGATATCTGCCACATCCTTGAGTTGGTAAGATGCTAACTCAACTCGATCATTCCCAATTACCTACATAACTTCAAAACTCTGGCAAATTCATCTGTGATCCTCAAAACTCTGGCAAATTCATCCTAACAAAATCTCTCACTCTAGTTGCAGTTGATCCAACATTAGCATTTGCCGGAACTAGAACACATTAATTATTTTGTTTGGCTCACTCTTCATTCGGTACTTCTTGTTCAATGACTTGAGGATCCATGTTTACATTCCTGGCATTCACATTCCTAGTGCTAGCTCAACGAGGAAGTGTTATCTTAAACATAGAATGTTGAATCAGAATTGAATTAGATCACACCATACATGCGATAAGAGTAACAACAAAAATGAATTTTTTCATAAAACACTTTTTGGACTGCCTGTCAATAGATGTGGTGCACTTCACATCCATGAAAAGGAGTAATACTTATTGTCGTTTTTCAGACATCATACGAATCTTACACCTTATACTCTGATACCAAGTTTGTCACACCCCTAACTACCCTGAGACGAGGAAACCAGACCTAGGATTACAAGTCACCCCAAGCTAACCCTGTTACCATAATATGAGCATACTAATAACGATAAATTCATATGAAAGTTAAGTAACTTGAAATGAACTAAAATGACGGGGAATGCCCATATACTAAATTTAAAATATAAGAAATCGCATGATCTTAATACAAAGTATAACAACTCATACACTAAGATGAATCAAATTATATAAAAAATAAGTCTCTAAAGTGATTAGAAGTGCTAAGACATGACCCACTTAAATCTAGAAAAAAATGAAAACTAAAGACTAAAAGTGATCAAAATAGTCATGTCACTAGCCCTCAATGAATGAGGACTCACCATTGGTGTTACTGAAATGCAGATAGTGAACAAATCTATGTGTCAGCTAACTGCTAAGAACTTGATGCTACATCACGAGAAGACGTAACATAGAGTATGCGTCATACATGAAAGTTATTGAGCATGAAAGATATAGTCAAGTTGAAATAACTATAGTTGAACAAAGAAATAAAGAAATAATATAATTTGAACATTATAAGGATACTGAAATACTAAACTTAACTAAGTTGAACATAACGACCAAGTTATAAAATGACGAGACTAAATATTGAAACCTAGTCAATGCAATAAAGTCTGGATGAGCAATTTGAGCTACTAAAAACTGAAATAAAACCACTGAGTTAAACGTGTAATCAAGTGTTTAATCCCCATAGAGAAGACCCAATATACCCGGCCAAAGGTATGAGGCATATTGGTTTGATCACTAAACTGATGCCCAGAGGGTGGACTTACAACGTACATGGTTCATAGTTCTAGGACTATATGGGTGACCCATGTCCAACTCGGTATTATGCTACACCAAATAGATTAAATCATTAAAACATTAAACTAAAATTCTATGATTTGAAAGCTGAGAATGCAATATTATTATAGTGATAATAACACATTCACAAGCTTAGGCATGTATATCTAAAATAACTGAAATATATTGGCCTAGTATGTGTAATTCAAGAAGTAAATAACTACTTAGTTCTGGATCTGAAATTAATTCAATAAACCAAGTAATAACATTATAATATGATTTGATATATTCAAATTACTAATTCATGATAATATGCTGAAGTTCTAGAAACCCTATGTATACTTAATAGTAAGAAATCAAGAATATTACTGAATTCTAGGGACTTTGTGGGCGAAAGGTACCTATCAATGTAATCCCACATACATGGTGAGAAATTCCATGGAGAAATCTTTCGATTTTTGGGCTGGAACTGGTGAAATGTTGTTGCGTTCTTGAACTAGGGTTGTTAACTTGTTTCTCCTCTTACGTTCTAATTTCTCTAAGTTTGATTAAAGAATTTACCATGGTAAGTACTAATTATGTTTCCTGATAAAAACAAACAAAAACCATGAAATTTAGGTTTATAACGACGAGGTTTAGAAGTCTAAAAAAATTAGACAAAACCTAAATAACTATAACATAAAGCAGTAGATGGGCTGACCACAACAATCTTCACGAACTGTGAGAGGGACTACGTACCATGATGTCGGTCATGATTTGGACTTGGTAGTAAAAATATGGTTTTCTGGACTATGACCAATACCAGGGGTAGCGTGGAGCACCACAGACTTTGACGCTCCTTGTCGCCCTCACTTGGGTTGAGGTTTGGGGGCTCAATGTTGGGAGTCTACTGGTTAGACTCAATGAAAGCTACCATGGACTGTTTCATGGACCACTAATTGTGTAACCGTTCCTGATCTTCACTTGGTGTGGGAGTCTGAGGGGTTTGCCAATGAAAGTCACTATCCAATTTCAATGGTCTCTCCACGATTTGTGTGAAGGACCACGGACCATGAAAGTGTATGTGGTCTTCACTTAAACCTAGGGTGTTCCACGGACCGGTTGGAGGTCTAATGGTGTGGCACCACAGACTCCACAATGACTTGTCATCATGATCACAATTCGTGAAAGGTCCCGTGGTCTGACGCCTGGGCCTGGTGAAGTTCTAGTCTTGACCATGGGCACGTGCACGGACGTGGAACCTATCACACTCCTTGAACCTTGTAATGGTTCCCTTCTTCAAGTTCACTTGTGACATTTTTTTTAGTTTGTTTTTTGAGGCATTTCACAAAACACATATCAAAACCTCAATATTGAATTGGGGAACCATTATATATACTCATACAATTATTTCCGTGCCTATTTATGCATATACAAGCTTTTTCAAGAATTCGTTAAATTTCTTATTTTTTCATAAGTATTTGATCATGAATCTGGAACCCAGAGTAATGATACGTCAAAACATAAAGTTCAATTATAAGTATAAATAGTTGAAGTAAATTTTTAGATCTCAACATGAGTTGAAGGTGATCCCACAGAGAATTTCTTTATAAAAATGATTTCATTATTGCCATTACCCAAATGTCATTTTTATTTCCTATAGAAAACAATCAGAAAATGTAAACTTTTTTTATAAGATGTAGATAACCAGTGTTGGTAAAGGGTAAAGGATAAATTATCAAAGTATTCCTCTTAAGGTGGTACTATTAAATGAATTTAGACCTGGTTTATGTTTCACATAACGTTACATCGAGTTTTCATCCGTAAATGAGTTTAAAGTAATTTAATTTTTGAAAATTTAGGAGAGTTGAGTATATCTAACACTTAACAAATTTGGTGGAATCATCTGTAACAACCCTAAAAATTGATATGTTATGTAATGCTTCATGTTTCTAGAATGCCTACGAATAGACCAGGTTCACACGGATTGATACGCGTAGAACCAGACCTCTGAACCCTTACGAAAGCCAAACTAACTAACTTGGGGAGTTATTTGAGCTAGGAAAGGTTGCGTCCAGCCATGTAGGGCTCCCGATTATGAAGATTTACTCGGATGAGTCTTTATAGGACTTAAAAAGAGGGAAATCTTAAGTTCGGATGGTCTAGGAGTAAAATTGTCTTATTCGAGTCTAGGGGTAGTATCTTAATTACCCTAAATATGTAATTAATTAATTAATTAATAAGTTGGAGGGACATTTTTTGTTGAAAGGGCCGAAATTGCCCGTTGAGCAAAATCTTGCTCCACCCGGGTTCGAACCCACGTGGGAGCAATGATTTAACTTGATTATATACATTGGTGAATTAATTTTATTAATTAATATTTAAATTCTGATTTAGGAAAAAGGAAAATCATATTATTAATTAATTAATTAATTAATGGGGCGATTTGGGTCGGGTCCACCCGGAGGAACCCGTTTTCGCGATGGGGACGTCACGGGTTCGAACCTCGACAAAAGCAACATTTAAGTGGATGAAATTGAGGTTTATAATCTGATTATTAAGGGCATTATGGTCATTTAATATACAAATCAAAAAAATCAGATTTTAACATTTGGACAAACCTTATTTTGACAGTCTCAACTAGAATCCTAATCCTAAAGAACCTCTTTGTTTTTCATGTTTCATCCACTCTCATGATCTGTCTCTCTCTTTCTTTCTTTCACGTTCTCTCTGCGTAACCAAGACACAAGAACAAAAAATCTACAAAAATTCTTCACACTTGAAGAACTTACAAGTAAAATATAAATAAACAAGTTAACAAAAAACATAAAGTAATGTTACGTCGGGTTTGTGTTGGAGTTTCAGGATATGGGTGTGAATTTGGAGAATTTTTGGGAAGCAAGTCGTGGGTTGAACAACATTGAAATCAAATATGGTTTTGTCTCCTGGACTCCTATCGCCAAGAGAATTTCTTTCACATGAATTCAACGAATTTTGAAACTAATGAACTCCTTGTCCCTAGTATCCCTTTGATCTCAATATGAAATAGGTTAGAGATCATGTTGTTGGTATGTTTACTGGTAGTTTAAGAATGAAGTGTGATTTTCGTGATAATATGTTCATGATTATGTGTTTGAAATTGTAAGCATGGTAAGTTATGTCAACCGAAAGTATGTGAAAAATGATATGTTTTTATGGTTGAATTATATGTGGGAATGTTGATGTAAATCATAAGGTGTAAAAGTGGTGTAATGTTGCCCGATGTAATTGTAATTCATGACTGAACATCATCATAAAAATATAACACTTAAAGATGCACCAAATAATCAACGAAATGCCTTAAGAATTAACGTATGAATGATGATAAAAAGAAGCTGAAAATAGTGAACAAATTTCAAGCATTTGGTAGGTTGGGTTCGGCCAAACAAAGTGGTACAAAATGCAATGAAAAATGAATGTAAAATAATATAAATAACTAAGGATTGAACCCAAGACATCATTACACGAAATATACAAAAAAAATCAACAAATGATTAAGACAAAAATGGATTGGAAGAGACTAAATTTCCAGCCTGCTAGAAATTGTAGTCTCGACCAACTTTAAAAAAATGAGCTTCGTTTAAGGTTTTTTTTGAGGTCATTGGGAATTCAACCCATGACCTCATTAAATGAAAATTTCATAAAAAATTTGTGAGAAAAAATGCAAGAAAAAATAGATGTGATTAGTGGGGATTGAATACACAACCTCTTAAATGGATGAGAGAGTTAGTAGAAAAATAAATGAGAAAATAAATGTGGAGGGTGGGGATTGAACCAACATGCCTCCCCCTTTATTTTTATTTTATTCTCCTCCTTAAATCTGCCTAAGAGGTCGTGGGTTCGATTCCCACATGCCTCCCCCTTAATTTTTCTTTTATTCTCCTTCTTAAATCTGCCTAAGAGGTTGTGGGTTTTATTCCCACATGCCCCCCCCCCTATATTTTTCTTTTGTTCTCCTCCATAAATATGCCTAAAAGGTCGTGGGTTAAATTCCCACATGCCTCCCCCTTTATTTTTCTTTTATTCTCCTCCTTAAATCTGCCTAAGAGGTCGTAGGTTCGATTCCCACACGCCTCCCTCATTATTTTCTTTTATTCTCCTCCTTTAATATGCCTAAGAGGTTGTGGCTTTGACCCCACACGCCTCCCCCTTTATTTTTCTTTTATTCTTCTCCTTAAATCTGTCTAAGAAGTCGTGGGTTCGATTCACACACGCCTCCCCCTTTATTTTTCTTTTATTCTCCTCCTTAAATCTGCCAAAGAGGTCATGGGTTCGATTCATACATGCCTCCCCCTTTATTTTGTTTTTATTCTCATCCTTGAATATGCCTAAGAGGTCGTGGGTTCGATTCCCACATATCTACCCCTTTATTTTTCTTTTACTCTCCTCCTTAAATCTGCCTAAGAGGTTGTGGGTTTGATTCCCACACGCCTACCCCTTTAGTTTTCTTTTTTTCTCCTCCTTAAATCTTCCTAAGAAGTCGTGGGTTCGATTCACACACGCCTCCCCCTTTATTTTTCTTTTACTCTCCTCCTTAAGTCTGCCTAAGAGGTCGTGGGTTCGATTCCGACACGCCTCCCCCTTTATTTTTCTTTTATTTTCCCTTTCTCCTTTACTCTTTTTCACAGCCTTGAGGTTGTCGTATCGATTCTCATGTCTCACATTCCTTTTCTTTTATTTTTCCATTGCTTCCACTCGCTGCCTAGAGGTCGCGGGTTCGATCCCCACGCCTCCCATTTATTTTTATTGATTTCTATACTTTACTTTTCAGCCAACACATTTACACACGATCAATCCCCCTTGACCCCATTTCCCTTTTAACGTTTTAGTGCTTTTCAATGGTGAGGTCGCGAGTTCGATTCCTAATGACCTCACCTAATTTATACCCATTTAAATTTCTAAATTTATACATTTGTGTTTACCCGAAAACAACTTATAATTTGCTGGAAATTTTGTCATATTTTCCAGCTCACTTCCTTCAACATTTACACTTAAATTCATAGGGTAATTTGTAGATCATTTGATAGGTTTTGGGGTGCATTGTTTATTGATTCGTTTAGCCAAAAGATTGATACTTCAATCAGCCAAACTTTCATTTTAATGAACATCACGATTTACAAAGGTTTATGCACATAAAATAACAACCGAAACATTATCAATTTTGGATCCTTAATCCAAGAACACATAATCATTGCCACATTTTTGCACACACATGCACATAATTTCAGAAAACGTAGGTTATCTTTCATACGATTTCAAGTACACAAACATAATCATATTAATCACGAAAACATAATATACACCTAAATCTACCAGCAATCATACCCAACCAACGATTCATTGGGAGCTAGTTACAGGGGCATGCAAAAGGCGAAACAATCCTAGTTTTTCAGACGAATAATATGAACCTTAAGGGGTCTCTTGGGAAAGGGACCAAGAGAGAAGTAAAACCATACCTTTTTTTGATGTTAAACTTTTGACTTTCTTCTCAAAAACTTCACCCAAGAACATGTCTAAGTCCAAGAGCTTCAACACCAACTTTACGGAAAAACACTCTCTTTGCCTAACGTGTTTGATTAATTGTTTGCTTATAATTTTCGTTATGAGTTCTTCAAGTGTGAAGAACCTCAGTTTACCTACTGCTTTTGTACGTTGTTTGTCATAGAAAAACGTGAGAGAGAGTGATAGAGACGTGAGAGAGAGAAATGAGTGTGGGAGAGAAGAGTATTTTTAGGCTTAGGAGTTTACGTTAGGACTTAGTCTAATAAGGTTTTATTTAATTATTAAAAATCTGATTTACTTTTATTTTAAATAACCAAATAACTAATAAACATAAATTAATTACATTAATTTACCAACTTAAATTAAAAACAATTTAATTCATTGCTTCCACCTAGGTTCGAACCCGGGTGGAGAAAGACTGCACTTAAAGAGCCCAATTTCGGCCCTCTCTCCACAAAATGCCCCTCCACCTTATTAATTAAATAATTAATTATATATTTAGGGTAATTATGTAACTACCCTTAGCTTTAATAAAGACCATTTTACCCCTAGACCCTCCAAACCTAAGATATCCTATTTTTAAGTCCGGTAAAGACTCCTTCAAGTAAATCTTCGTATTCGAGAGTCCTACATGGTTGGACCCAACCTTTCCTAGCTCAACTAACTCCCCAAGTTGGTTGTCTTGAAGGTATCAAGGGTTCCGAGGTCTGGTTCTATGCGTATGAATATGTGTGAACCTGGTCTAATCGTTGGCATTCTAGACACATTAAGCATTACTTAGCATATCCATTTTAGGGTTGTTACAGGGATAAAAAGTCATGTTAAGATTAACCTTAGTTCCAAGCCCTTTTTGAGATGACTTCCAAAATTGAAAACTGTTTTGGGTACCACGATTTAAATAATAGACAATGTCTCAGAACGTAGTTGTACCATTTCTCACAAGTACAATTTGGTATAGTCCTCCACCGAATAGGAAGCCTTGACAGGAAGGAAATTGTCACGACCGGGGAACACCCCTTAGAAGTAACATGGCGTACTTGACCTTTTAGAGGTCTCATACAAGACCATATACATCATTCATCGCATTTTCATAGGAAGTTTAGAAGAAAATTTAAAACGTTCCATAGCACATCATATGCTATAGAATCACTCCATATATATATACATCATAAGTACATAAATTGACTCTAAGTCTCTTTAGCCATCTTAGAGTCAACATCAATGGAGTAGTGTCATGCCCCAAGGCTACGCCCTGGACATAGCCGACACTCGGTGACCATTACTGGCCTCGAACGAACCCTTGTCCTGGATTACTTAACTCAGCGGAAGAAAAAAAATCAAACTTATAGGGATAAAATAACTTAAGTAAACCGATTAGTAATACTATTTGGAATATTTTAAAAGTTTAAACATTTAGCTTGATCAAAATGGCTATTCACATCTTTATCATAATAATGAAAATATAAAGAATACTGAACTATTAACTGTCTATCAATCCTCTTAATTGACTAGGATGAATATTGGGACAAACCACAAAACATTGTACTGAACTAACTAGAAAACAATAAAAATTTCCTCCATAATACAAAGAGGCTCACCAACGGACTCTGTGATTCTCAACTAGATGAACAGTGTGATGGATGTCGATCCTTGTTATCTGTGTCTGCATCATAACATGATGCATACCAAGTGGCATCAGTACATTGAATGTACGAGTATGCGATTTGGAATAATAAACGAAAGTTATGTTTGAAAAGGAGTAAGATAGAACTCTTAACTTGGATCCATTCAACTCATGATTTGCTAACTCTTTTTCAATATATGCAGTTTAAAATTAAATGCAATATAATGAAATCTAAGTTAAATATGTTGTAAACGCTGAATGTATCCAAGTATATAGATAATATATTAGATGAATGTAAAAATAAAAATAACTGATGTATATGAAAAATACAATACTCTAGTGCGAGCTTCTTTAACCGACAACCATCACTTAAGAGCTATAGTGATGATACAATGTTAGTCGGCCCATGCAGTCCGGCCATCCAAACCTTGCAAGAGTATAGGACTTGAACTGCCTAATGGACTCACTAGTATACTATAAAAAGGGTTCATCTAAAATGTATGACCCTCTTATACCCTTGATGAATACATGGTTTACATGGAGACTTGAGTTAATATGAACTCGTATCTCCACATTGGTGCTCAATACTACTCCAAAAAATATATATTGTCTCTTATGTTTCTAAAACATACTGATTATCTGGTTTGAGATTAGTTGTCAAAACATAGATTTAATAGCTCTCTTGGAAATCATAGTTTCCTTGCTTGCTTTATTTCATAAATCTGTTACTTCTATTTGAAACCTAGCCCAAAGGGTCTTTACTTTTTTTAATTTAAAAATATTTGTAACTCTTTGGAATTACTTAGTCTGCTTATAACTTTTGAGAATGAAGTCAACTCTTTACTCTTGCTTAACTTTTAACTTGAGTTTTTAAAAAAATATAAAAAGGTTTGTTAAAGACTCTTGAGAACTTTAAGAACTTAATTACTTTGACTTCAAAACTTGACTATAAACTTCTTTGCCTTTAATCTTAGCTCTCATTGAATGGATTATGGATTAAAGGTTTTGATTTGAGTTCTTTGGTGATTTATAACTATTTAGAAATCATTTCAAGTAATTAAAATCATTGGAAGATGTTAATGTAGCTTTGAAGGACCTAAAAGGACTAAACTACGAAAACTGGACGAAAAACACCAGGTTGAGCATACTAGTGGCACGACGCACACGCCTCAGTTGACTGAGGCTTTATTTTGGCACACTGGTGCCACGCCGTGCCACGCCTTGGTTGATTGAGGATAATATGAAGCGCAGTGTAGACGTGGCACGTCTGACAAATTTTTCAATTTTTTTCATCTCCAAACTGTTCAATACTTGCTAGTTCTTTCACAAAATAATTGGGTCTATTGGTACCATCAAAATGTACTGAATTCAACTCAAAATAACTCGACGAAAAAAGAATCTAATCACCTTTCTTCGAGAACTTCACTTTTAACATGAAATCAATTCACAAATACTCATAATCATAACAAATTGGTGTGTGGGTGAATTAGCCCAACACGATAAATCCCACACCTAAATACGGATCACCCTCGACAAATTGTACTAGAATCTCTTCGCTTTCTTGATGAAATTTGGCTTTTTTCTCACTTCTCCTTCTTCTCTTCTCTTTTCTCCCAAACCCTAAGCGTAAAAAGTACTTATCTAAGGTCTTGAGAGTACACTCTACCTGTCCATCTGTTCGAGTATGAAAAGCAGTGCTTAAGTTCACCTTTGAGCCCATCACTTTCTAGAAGGATTTATCTACCGTGTTAACACATTATTGTCAATGCATTTTCTTAAGATTTGTGTGTGTCTAGAGCCTTCTTGTAATTTTTTCAACAAGTTTTGTGTCTTACTTTTCAGGAAAGATGCCCAGGTTGAGAACACATAAGGCAGCTGAAAAAAAAGCATATTGAGACCTACAAAGGCCATCGACGGTCTGTCATCTCATCGACGGACTGTAGGTCATGACCATAAATGGAATGTTCAGGATAAGGGAGACGAACAGGGAAATCTAACAAAGTATGGATCACGAGCATAAACGATGATCCATCGGTTGATTGACTATCCGTACTGGTAAACCATTGATTGGTTCAGATAAGGTTCTAGTACCTGAATTTTAAAGATTCTAAGTGTGGAACGACAGAGAACACGGACAGGATGTAGGTGGATCGACATACCATACTTCTGGTTGTCGTTTGATTTAGACAAGGTTCTATCGAGTGATGAAAATAATTCCAAGTATGGATTAACAGAGGCATTCGACAGAACGTCGGTTGACCGACGGTCCGTTAGAAAGGTCTTCGATGAAAGCATTTTTCTTGACAAATTATTCCTTATTTTCAAACATAACTCTCAGCTAATTATTAGAGTTTAAAGGACAGAAGAATTCCATCTCAAAGTTTTTCCATGATGCTTCGATGTGGATTAGCTAAAGCATTCCAACTGGGCCACTGTTTGGTCTCGTGAGATATAAACCATTCCAACGCTTCTCTGCTCAAACTAAAACTAAAAATCCGCATTAGCTCAACTTCATCCTTCCCAACTACTACGGGTTTGTCACAGTTTGCCCTCTGGTGCACTAAGGGATTCCATGTTCCTCCAAAAGTGTCAAACTTTTGCATCTTGAACCCCTCAAAGAGGTATTGATTCGGATGAATGCATAATTCCTCATAGTTCAAAATGGCAACGTCAAGAATGCATTGAATTTTCTTCATTGCTTTTCGGATCCCCTCCTTTATGTCTATCTTTGCGGCCTCTTCGTTTGCCTTCCATTCTCTTTCCTGCTACTCATAATGGTCGAGCTCATAATCGTTCATATTCTACTCATTTGGAACAGGAATTTTGAAAGTTATTTGTAAGTGTAGTGGTGGAGCTACGGAGGGACTTTGAGCATTCTAGGTACTTTGGTAGTTTTGTGGATAGTTTTGGGGATTTGTAATTTTTTGGTTTGGTGGTGGTGAGAAATTTGGGGGTGTAATGCATTTTTGTTTTGGTTTTGATTCTAGTTTTGTGGTTGTGGAGCGGTGTGGGTATATGCATTTTGAGGAGGAAGAGGTATACGGGAATTTTTGTTTTGAGGAGGGAGTGAGGTTTGGTAAGAGGCGGAGGCGTATTGAGGATTTTGTGTAGTCAAGTCTATCACTGAGGGATTTTAAGCAGGAGTAGATGGAGGAATCTGAGCTGGATCCATGCTTGAAGAGGGAAAGTATAGAGGAGGCGTACCATCAGTAGCAGCGTTGGCAGTTAAACCTGGTGGAGGAAGATCTAGTCTCCTTTGCATGTCCACTCTCATCTCGTTGATCTGTTGGATCAACTGCCTAATCAGTTCGTTCTGATCAGCTATGGTGGGCAGAGCCACCACAACGTTAGTAAGTCTAATTTCTTCGTTGTTGTCCCCCATTACCGCTTTTCCCTTGTCTGAACTTTGGCATGGAAAGGAATCTGCAGGCCTTTAGATCTAGTGAAGTATGGATGATCAGCAAGTTTAATCGACACATACTTGTTTCTAAATACCTGTGGAAGAAATCAACTCAAAGGCAAATTTGTTAGTTTGAGTTTAGAGTACATAATGAAGGATATCACACACAGAGCACAGATAAACACAGAAAATTTGTATTGTTTGAGGACATGCTAACCCACGAGGAAAGGGGAAATTGATTTTTTGAGCGATCAGGAGTTTGCCCGCTTTAATTTGTAATTGTCATAGAAAAGTAAATCACGTTAAACTAGGGTCTTCTTGATGCACCTCTATGATGTCCGTTGATTTGAGCCTTGCATTTCCTAGTAGAATGAAAGGGGGAGAATGAAAATTTTAACAGATAAGGTCAGGCCTTGAAAGGCTATCTACATATTTCAAAAGGAGAATTCAGGTCCTACGTAGTCCGTGTACAGAAGGAAATATTTGTTTTCATTCATTTCTCTAACGGTTACAGGGAAATTCAAAATAAACAAATAGCTTTAAAGAAAAAATGTGGCTACGTTTCAGCCATTTTTCACCTTGACGTTATATCAACCACAGGAAACAGACTCGACTCAAATAATTTCCATGTTTACAAGGGCTTCGACGTAATAGCAAAAGATGAGGCATGTTGAGAGGCTATGATCTTCGGAATTATGATAAGCACAAGGTTTCTAAATTCTTCGCCACCAGGATCGAGACCTCTGTCTTCCTAATGGATAGAGGCTAAAACTCCATTGTGGACTAAATCACTGTAGATTTGTAGCAGGAACGCTCTGAATGGAGTGAAATAATGACAAAAATTTGAGTGTGCTCATTTTCCTCCGACTTGTCATAGGTGAGAACGGTATTATAGCCCCACATTTGCGGGATATTCCCAATGTCAATCTGGTGGCAAATTCTCGCCTTAAGCAAAACACATTCTTCTCTAGTGTTCCCTCGCTGGTTCAGATGAAAAGCACACACCTTTGGAGATTTTGCATGCTAAAAACCTGAAGCTACTCCCTCATGAGGTTTCCAGTTAAGATGCTCATACGCAAGAGCGCACGTCATAATTTTTGCTCGCATGCAATTATTGGCTCATAAACAAGAAGAGTGATTCACTTGTTCCCCCCTTTTAGACGACCCAATAAAGGAGGCTTATTGAAGATTTATTCATTGTTGTCTTCCCCAGTTTCTCAAGGGTGAGTGTCCTCTGGATCATTATTAGCTTCTTGTTCACACACAAGGTATTTCCCACACATCTTTTGAAGTTTGACGATCATGTCCTTACGGAAAGCTTTGTTCTACTTCCACACTTCGACCATTATTTACCTCATGGTACTGAATTCCGTCATCTCCACCATCAGTTCCTCATTAAGTGCTGCATTTCTTTCCAGCCCATTTGTGGTTTTAGAGTCTATCTTTGTTTCTCTTGCCTCCCTTTCCTAAATCCTCAGTCAAAGCATATCCAACTTCTTCCTTAAGTCCTCTCTGTATATGTAGATGTATTTCTTTTTCTTTAGTTTAGACGCCAAATCCTTATCCAGCGTTGCATTTGCAGCTTTGTAGACTAATATGGCAATTTCGACCTTGAATCCTTCTTCTCTAACCTCTTGAATTTCCCGCGTGATTATTTCTATTTTCCTCTACAACTCTTCTCCAGTAAGTTCCATCTTGACGCTCTTACGTTTTCCCATAGCGGTGATCTTGATTTCCTGAGACGATAGAGTACTGTTTTAGGATTTTGAGGTAGGATTTTTTTCTTTTGATTGAGAAACTTAAGACTCGGGAAGTTTGGTCAGACTTTATAGTAGTGACTTATATTTTCTTTTCTTGGAGAGGACTGGGTTAAAGATGCCCTAAGTAAAAGCAACATATCACAGAAACAGCTAAAACACATATATTGCGTCCTAATAATGCATGTGGCCCTTTTGTTCCAAGGGTAGGCCTAGTGATCTGAAGGATGTTTGGCCTAATTTAAACCGATTGTTGCAACCCCAAAAATAAGCTTCACCAATAATTGTAGAATTCCTTAAAAAATTTTACTAAAAATGGAAATACATTTTCGGGAAGGGAATACTTTCCAAATACAAAATAGAAAATAATCCCAAGCAGGGGAATTCGAAACTTGACGGTCCTACTCCTCTTTTTTCCTTTTCTACCTCTTTGCAGATGATGTACTTGCTTTATCATATATTCATACATTTATCAAATGACCCACTTACAAAGTATTCGCCGAGTGGAGTAAATGCAACAAAGTACACAAGCTTCCTGAATTCAAATGGAAGATAACCTGCTCAATTAAAAGACAAAATATTGGGTCACGATAGAGGTCATAAATATGAGTCAAATGAGTTTAACTATTTTATTAGATCATTGGGAATAATTTTTTGAACTACTCTACCTTATTCTCCTACATGAAATGGTTTTGATAAAAATAAAAATAGAACTTTTGTTGAATTGACTTATATACAATTTTCTGCTTATAGAGCTAAGTGTACCTATAAATTTATGGGTGAAACTATTTTGACTGGTTCTTATGTCTTTGAATTTTGTGCCTTGTAAAAAGTGTAAATTAAAACATTTGAGTTGTTGAAACATCGCAAACCAAGTTTGAAATATTTAAGAGTTTTGAATTATCTAACTTTTGTGAGGCTAACTGATCCTAAAATTACAAAATTGAGTAAGAAAGTTACTACTTGTGTTTTTCTTGTGTATGCTTCAACTAGTAGAGTCTATATATATTTTGGAATATTGAAGATAATATTATAATAGAATGTGCTGATGTTATATATCATGATACTAAATTTGCTTTTAATTTGAAAAATAGTTGGGGTTAAAGAATAGAACAAAATATTTTATCTCTACCGTGTTCTTTTACTTCTACTTCTTCTTTGGTACAAATGTTGATGATTTTCAGTTAAGAAGAAGTATACTAGCTAAAGTAGAAAAAAAAATTTGATCCTAATTTTCATGTTTTTAGTGTTAGAGATGAACCTTTCACTTTACAAGAAGTTTTAATTTACATGATTCTACTCTTCAGAAAAGAGATTGTAACGAGGAAATGAAATTTCTAAATTTCTAATAAGTCTTTAAAATTTATTGACTTAACATTGGGTTGTAAATAAATGATTGCAAATGGGTCTTAAGAAAAAAATTGAAATAGAATGGTTCTATTGATAAATATAAGGCTAGACTAGTTAATAAATGTTTTATGCAACCAAAAGGCCTATAATTTTTTGATACTTATGGTTACAATTTTTTATTGCATATTCATCAAATGGATGCAAATATATTTTTAAAAACTAGAGACCTGAATGAGGAAAATTATATGAAACAACTGAGTATTTTGTGAAGGAAAACCAAGAAAGCAAAGTGTCAAAAATTACTAAATTCCTATATTACTCGAAACAGACAGCAACACAATGACATGAAATTTTTTTATTTCTACATGATTCAAAATGGTTTAGAAACATAATGAGTGTGATAAATTCATATAACATAAATCTTGAAATAATTTACATGTTATTATTTGCCTATATATTGATAATTTTATTGATCTTTGACTCTATAGTTAATGTTGTTGATGATGATAAAAAAAATTATTCGAAGTCATTTTGATATGGAAGATCTTGGTGAAACAAATTTTATTGTTGTAATAAAATTTACAAGAACATGTGATAAAATTTTCGTTAACCTGTCACATTATGTGGAGAAATTTATTAAAAATATATAATTTTCTTGATTGCAAAGCATGTTGTAGCTTCTTTTTATTCAACTATTCATTTATTTCCTGCTCAAAGTGAAAATGATGTGGTAAATTAAAAGGAATATGCTAGCTTAAATGAATGTTTGAGATATATGATATATTGCACTAGACATGATATTGCATATAAGGTAGGAATACTTAGTTGGTATGCAATAAATCTATGTAAGGAACATTGGAGTGTTATAACAAGAGTTAGTAAAATTATTTTATTGGGAAAAAAACTTGTATTTTGTTATACAAAAAAGATAATGTTGTATTTGAGGGTTTTCCTAATGTAGATTGAAAACTTTATCATGTTATTCATGTTCCACCACTAGTTAAAATTTTACTTTGGGTGGTTTTGCTTTTTTGTTTTTTGGAAATAATTAAATCAAGAAATAATTGTTAATTCTACTATAGAGGTTCAACTAATTGCTTTACATGAGCTTGCGAGGAAGAAAATTGGTTGTGAGATATATTAACTATACCTTATTTTGAAAAATAAATTCCTCATATTTTAACTAATTGTGATAGCATTGCTGCAATTGGTGAAATTCAAAATTATTATTGCAACGTTAAATTAAAACCTATAAGGAGGAAATATTCTAATGTGAGTTCATATTTGACAAGTAATACCACTAATGTTTATTATGTCGAATCTTAGATAATATTTTATATCCTCTTACTAATGCCTTAAAAAAAGAAAAGGTATGGAGCATATCGAGGGGCATGGGGTTAAAATCGATAAATCCTTGAGTCATATATGATGAAACTCAACTTGGTAACTAGAGATCCTATAACCAAGTGCAATGGGAAAAACGAATTAGATGATTACTTTTGTTTCTCAAGGTATGGCATGCATGATTTTCCTCAGTCTTTGAAGACCAAAATCACATCATTAAGACATTACAAAGGAATCCAGAAATTGTTTAAATACATCATCATCAAACTCATGAAGGTCTCATGTAATTAATCATCCCAAATGATAGAACAAAGAACTCTTGGTGTCCATATTTTCTATGTGTGAATTCTTGTTTTCCTCTGTTTTCATTTTGGGGAATGTCGTTTTAAAAAAATTGATTAAGGGTAGATCCTAAATTATTGAATCATTCAAGAACTAGGTCTGTCCTAGTTTAGTCGCTGAGTTTTTTGAGGCTTTCCAGCTACTATTGGTGGTTTGCGTAAACTTTTTCCCTTAGTGGCATGCACTTGACAATGATGACTCACAAACAGGTGCTTTTTGAGTTGACAGACAAATGTTAAGAGTGTTTCCAAAATAATATACAAAGTACACGTTATAACAAATACTTTTGTAATAATGTTTATACACCTGACATCTTCTTTCTAAAACAATAAAAAGAAAATCATGTGACATCTTCAAATGTGTATGAGATTTCATTAAAATATGCTAATACAATCCATATAGAGGGAAATAAAAGAACACACACCCTTAAAGAAAATTCAATTGCAGGATTATCACATGCATAACATCAATTTTGCCAAGTTAAAATAATTTGTTGAAGTTGTGGAGTTTGTATAAAACGTTGTATCATGAAATCTATATAGCAAATTTTGTGGCAGATCAGTAGTTTGAGTACTCACTAGTCAGCAAAGCTATCATCCTAAAGTTGTATATACTAACACGTATAGTAGAAAATATTAGTGACGGAACATACACATAATAATTATATTCATGGTGGAATGTGGATTTTAGGCCAATCGTGTGTATACAAAACCTCCACCTAAAGATAAAAAGTCATACATATACATTTTCCTTTTATCTATATAGATCATGTTGGGTCCAAAAATGCACCTTGTATCACTGAATTTCGATTAATGGAAAATGAAGTTTCAAAACATTGTTCGTTCTCTTTGGACATATTACCACTTCCAAATAACCCATCTTGACTTGAGTCAGTTTACATTCATGTTATAGATACTCATTTTCCTTATCATGAAGACACATCCCATGTAGGCACATGATTAAGGAATATGAAGGGCATGCTTTCAGAATTATATGTATTGTGGTGTTCCCTTCACTTTGAATTTTGGATTTACTACTACCTGATTATTTTATTATTTTTTCCCATTATGCTTCATCTTCATGTATATTAATTGATGATACATTTAGTTTAAAATTCATTCCATTAATGTGTTTGAGAAAATTCTCCTGTGAAATGTGTGTATAAACAGTAGTAGGAATGGTACTGCCTCTTGAAAAACTCTTTTCTTTCCCTTGAAAGGTTTTTTGCACTTCTCTTTGAAATGATTATTTATAAGCTGTGTGTGAACTCACACAAGTCTAGATGAGTAAATCAAAATCTCTCGAGTGGAGTCGGCCTCTATACACCGGATGTAAATGGAGGATGTGGGGGTTACTCCAATGTCCCTCTTATCATCATGAGGTACTCCTGCACGCCTACATGTATCTGTGATGATGACCGAAAAGGGAAGGGACATCTTGCAGTTAAGCTCAATGCCTTGATGATCTTTATTGCTGGCTTTCCTCCAGATTACTAATACCACATCGAAGTTGATTGAGGGAGAATAAAGACTTGCGTGTAGTTGCACGGTACTTGTTTGGATTCATCCGCAGCTCCATCATGCCTTTACAAAATGAGTCCATCCTCCGCTACACAAAGGGAGACTGCCTCGGATCCATCTTACCAAAGAAGACACTCAACTTGGGACTTATTATTGAGAAAGAGTGTCCATAAGGGCCGATGATAGAGTACTTGACTAAATATACCCTAAAATATATTAGGAACACGACCCTTTACATTTGAAGGAAGAATACATAATAAGTCTTAAATAAGAAACTGAGAAAAAGAACTATGCCCTCGAATTTTTTAGTGCATACTTAGTCTTGAGAGAGTCTTTCCCAAGATTGTATTCTAACTTCAACCTTGCTTCCAAACCTATAGTTATAGAGTATAGAAAAGTATAGGGTTAGTACAAATAATGTACTAAGTCTGACATATGCAAAAACATGCAAGAAGGGACATTTTAGTATAAATACATTTTCATGAAAATTAAGTAAAACATTAATTAATATAGAAGTAAAGCAACATAAGAATCTTAATTTAACACTTACAGAAGGACTTCCATAGTTTTTAACAAAAAGGGTCATTTTACAGTAAACTCTCCCAAATTGCAGTGAATCCATTTTAACTTAACAGTGAACGGACAACTCCTAACATGTAAAGGATAACACATTCACATATGTTTATATAGGTAGGATAAATACTACAATAATATTAATCATAATCAATATTGTAAACCATTCCTTACCCTAATACCACCTTTCACATTATGCTTTATATTATCAATACACCTTAATCAGGTTACTAGCATTGATGACTACGCACATAACCTTCATACTCATGATCATCATAATATCTGTTCACTTTACGTATATTGTCCTCAAGGAAATGATCACATGTATTGATAGACAAGAAGTATACACTGCCACCACAAGTGGACCAAACCACACAACATCCATTCCAATACTAAAGAATAGAAGTTAGGTCAACATTCCAATTCTCCAAGCCATGATCATCATAGATAAATCCTCAAAAATTCATAATTAGTGGATATACATAGCAATAGAATTCAACTAAACCTCAAAGTCGAAGCATAATTCAATTAACATCTAAAGATCATAAAACTCACTATATAGGCTAAATTGAGAAATTAGGTAAATCATGGGTTCTTCAAGGATTTACATTGAAAATAACCTTAAAATCATTTATTAAACATCAATTAATCATTATAATAACTTTGAAAATCATTTGACAATGAACACAGATTTAGATTTAAATTAGGAAATTTTATCTTAGAAACACATTGGAAAATTTTTGGTACAACTCGTTAGATAAAGGTTATCCAAGTATCAAGGGTTACCATAGCTTAGTAAAAGAAAATACCATGAAATTTTAAGAAGAATGCACTTGGAAATCCATCCCCTAGATTGATGTTGAGCTTGGTCTCCAATGGAGGTCTAGAGAGATTATTATTATAGAGGGAAAGTATATTGGGAGCACCATTTATGGGCGAAAAACAAGTCCTAGTATGTAACCCTTATTGTGTTCTTCCGTAGCCTCACAATTTATCAGATTTCCCCTATTTTCTCCAGATGCCTAACTTCCAATCGACGGTCATCATTTACTGTCCGTCGATGAGACGATGGTCCATCGATGGCCTTCGTAGGTCATTTCTGCACTAAATCTCACCTGCCATCTACGTTTTGGTTTTAGACACCTTTCCTACAAAACAAAGATAAAATCATTTTAAAAATCTTACAAAAAGGATTTAGACACACACCAATCTTAAGAAAAAAACATTTAAAGTACCGTGAAACCACGGTACATCAAAGAACCAAACTATTAGGTTGAGGTCGATCCATGACTTAATCACAATTAACCACAATTTGAAGTAAAGGATAGGGATCATAAGACTTACCGAGAATCCTTCATGGCTCATGCAGTGCGCGGTAACTAGAATCCAAACTTCCCTTCAGAACGCCTTCTCACCTTCCACCTACACCTTTATATATAATAAAATGTATGGAATTATTACAAACAGTTGTACTAAGTATTACTTATTGCATAAAATCATGAAAACACACATTCAATGGAAATATGCTCTTTTTGATAGAACACCATAGTATAAGCATATGAACAACATTTATCACCTTAAAAACACATAAGATATCACATATGCATTTTATTACTATTTAAGGAACATTACATTGAACTAACATAAAACTAAGACAAAGAGATAGCGCCCATACACCCTCTATGTAAAAGTAATTCTAAGGCTTACTGAAGTAAGACAAAGAGAGATCACCCATACACCCTCTCTAGGCACACCTAAATTATCCTCAAGACTACCTTTATTGAGAAAAATACACTTACAATACGCCAACACACATAACATGAGATCCTCCTACCAAAGGTTATTTTAAGGTTCACTCGGGTGAGTTTTGAAGCGACCACTCATACAATCCCTTCACCCACACCGAAGATATCCTTTAGATTACCAAGGATATAATCATTCTCACTACACATAATAGTATACATATAACATGACATTCTCTTTCTAAAGGTTATCCAAAAGACTTACTTAAGTAACGCAAGAAGAGAACGCTATAACATCATTTCCAGGATTACCAAAATAATCCTTAAGACTGCCTCGGTTTTGATTATTTTTACTTATTCAAGTTATTTTCCTTATCTAAAGTCATACTTAAGACTTACCTTAGAAAGACATGAAGTGACAATTCCTACGCCCCCTTCACACCTTAACTAGACAACCCTTAACTACTCTAGGTAAATACCAATTCATTTATTCATGTATTCTAACTTAAGTCATCAGTTACATTAGTTCAATTAAGAGACGTACATCACATAAGGACATTCAAGTAATGGTGCAACATCTAGATAACATTTTATGGTATATTTCGTTGGGTAAACACATAACTCAAACTTAATTTACTCAAAATGTTAAAAAGGGGGTTATTAAATACCTAAAATTTGTACTTGGCTTGTTGTCCGAACTACATTGTAAGACTGGTAGAATACCCTTCATCGGAGTAGAATTAGTGAGGGACAATTGCTTTGTATTAACAGTCATGCATTTTTCCTATATACCTACATGCCAAGAATTTTCATTCATCATAATATCTTTTCTAAAAGATTAGATTTTTAATGTTCTTGAATATTGCTCTTGAAAAGCTTTCATTCTTGAACATGAGTTGACATGTAGGATTTATTTGATGATCTAAGTGTTTTTATTTAATTAATTTGGGTAGATCATGTTATATATGATGTGGGTACCTGAAATCTAAGAGAAATTGAGAAAAGAAATTTAAAAAGAACTATTTACGGTGAGAAAACCACTCAAGAAATTCTTTAGGCGCCACCTGGGCAAAGCCAAGCACGGCTCCCCCATCCGCGCTAGAGGGCCGGGGGTGGAGCTCCTGTAAAGCGCAAGGATGAGGCCTCTGAACTTGTGTCTTGGTGCGACGCACCCGAATCAGTGTTTTTCAGCTAGTGCTTGTAATTTGTTCCGATTAAGTTTTTCTAAAGTGTTTTAACACTTTTTAATGATTCTAACTACTCTGAATGACTTCTAAGCGTAGGCAAATCATACATAAACATGAATTTCAACCTTGAATCCATAAGTTCAAATTCAATGATGGTTAAGAGTAAAGATAAGGAAAAAAAGTTTATTTAAAGTTTTATAAGTCTTTTACAAAGATTTTAATTTCATTTAAGACTTAAGTTTGAGTTCAGTACAGAGTAAAGTGAAGATCTTTCTTCAAACAAGTATATGGTGATTAATTAATCCTAAAGAAGTATAAAAATGTTTTCCATATTTAAACAACAAAGTAAACATGTGTGAGGTCTTAACCCTTAAACTCCTAGGATACATGTAATCTTATATTACGACATCTGAGTTAAACTACGCCGTCTATCGTCCCTCCATTGGATGTACCAAGTTTGGGCCACATCTTTGAGTTGGTAAGTGGCTAAATCAACCTTCTCACTAGTAGTCAACCCAATAGTATAAAGGATATTGTAAATTTCATAAATGAACTCTTGGGGGTATTCCCCTTCTTTGGATCCATAGAAAGAAGGAGGATTCATCCTAGTGAAATCTCCCAAACGGGAGGCCATGGTGCTAACTTGTTGGTTTCCTCGGGGTATCACCTCCTTATTCGCTTGGGCCGTCATAGCTTGTCCTTGAGTAGTGACGATTTGTGTTTTGGTTGTAATGGACTAGTCCATTTGGAGAAAACCTTCTCTTAAATACCCATCCACTATGGGAGGCGAAGCAACCGTAACTTGATCACCCATAGTAACTTCTTCAAGTGGAGGCACTTGGCTATGTTGTCATCCCGCATTAACAATACCTTTCTTGGTCCTTCTTGATGCTGCTGTTTGAGTATTCATACCTATAACCACCATATAAGGTTTAGGTGAAAGCACACATAAAGTAGACTCTAGAGGCACGATGTAGGATTACAAGAAGATGAGAGTTTCCTAAGCATCACATAGTTCCTCATTCATAAGTGTGGCACGCTTCACAATTTCGAATACGAATGTACATAGACGTGATTTAATGAAACATCAATCCTAAATATATTCAACCACATGCTCTGATACTAAGTTTGTCACATCTGGGGAGCACCCCCTAGATGTAACTGACGTTGTCGTCCTCTTTCATGACTAAGACTAGCGTCTTAGCATACATCATTACATTCATAGGTTAAAAATGCGGAAAAATTTAAAACTTTATTCTACATTGACGTTTACATAGACCTTTACATAAATATAATATATTTATATCTAGTATACATAGACCCTTCGTATAAGAAGAATACATAGTCTTCTAATTTTATTGCACATACATAGTATAAGATAGTCTTATAAGAAGTCTATAACATTGCCTCATATTAAAACATCTAGTTAAGAGTTTCGCAATTTGGGAATATCCCTTACATCAACAATTATAGCAACATATAATCTTTACAATTACAATACCAAAATGAAAGGGAATGAACAAAGTATCTTTAAGACTAAACAACATCCAATAGGTAGATAATAGCATAGTCCTTAGAAACTGAGGACCAACCGAACTTGGAAGATAAAAATACAAGCATTCATCAAAGACTTCTCTAATATCAACAGTCGGACCCTAAATTTGTATTAAACATCACACATGGATTAGAACACACTTTTACTAAGTATGGGCGTACGCACATAAACAAGTGAAATCATGCTAAAGAGGACATTTGATAAAAATCATGTTAAAGTACTTTGAAAATCCTTAAGAGCAATCAATAATCCTGTCACAACCTAGATTAGGGAATCCAAATCGTAACCGGTGTCGTTGACCTCTCAAAGGTCACAAACAAGTCTCTTCTTGCATTCATCTAATTAAATTTATGGAAAATTTAAAACTTTTTAAACGTATGAAGTATACACAGACTCCATTAGTTATTAAATAGTTACATCATATACTAAGATTAAAATAAAGATACAACCATCTAGTAAATACGAAATCAATTTAAATCAAAGAATAACATATCATTGTTGATTGCCAAGACAACCTTATTACAACACTTTGAATAAAAGTATGAAATAAATGCTAGGAAAAACATCCACTATCAATGTCTAAAACTAACGCTAGACTAAAAACTGTAGCATCATCGAAATCAAGAGGACCTACCAAATGGTTTGGAGAACGCTGATGTCCAGACAGCTACAACGAATCTTCAATCTGCTCTTTGACCTGCACCTATAAAAATAGTAAATTGTATAGGGTTAGTACACACTTGTACTAAGTATGGGCGTATGCATACATACACATAAGGCTATGCATAATCAAGGAATGCTCTTCCTAAACAACATACCATTTCTGGAAAGTAATTTCACTAGACTTTCCTAATTCGTTATCTGCAAATTGTGGTATGAATGTGACATATTTTAATGCTTTCAAAGCACACAACTCATTTTCTATGTATAAAAGACATTATAATCACCAAAATAATATTAAAACAACTTGAGGGAAAATTTCAAATTTTTCTATGCCAAACCCGAGAGCCCCTTTTTTAGACTTAGAATTTTTTTCAGTCTTTTCCTTCTTCCTGTTGTGTAGTTCAATGATTCCTTTGATCCTATGTTTTACTTACAAGTACAATGATTCATTATAATCCCATAGCCACAATGAACCAAATAAGTAATCTGAGGACTAAGGAATGATTTTACTACCTTATAATGAGTCATTCGTTACTCGATGTATCCATTAACATTTCATAAGCCAATCTTTTTTGTCCTTTCCCATTATTTTATGAAACTTCATAAGTATTGATATTGGCAATTAACATTCTTAGTCTCTTCTTCATAGCTCACTTTGAACATACGTTCCATCATCATTCTTTCTTTTTTTCATAGAGACATCTTTAGATATAAGATCATGCGAGCTAACATGAAATCTAGTGTCTTCCCAAAACCGAAAAGAGGTGATCAACGATTAAAATGAATCTAGATCATGTGAGATACTCATGAAATCCAGTGTCCGCCCCACACCAAAATGAGGTGATTCTCGGCTATGGCGAATCCATCTCAGGCGTTCACTCCACACCGAAAAAGATTGGCTCACGGTTATAGTGAACCAAGACATGTTTCGAGCATTAACCGACATAGATCATGTGATCTAGACATAAAATCGAATGTCTACCCCACACTAAAAAGAGGTGATCTCACGGCCAAGGTGAAATAGAAATATACCTAGATCTCTTAGGTGGAAACCACAGGCTAGTTCCTAAGTTGTCTAGACATATTTTGAAGACTAGAAATTAAGGAGACTACTTATGCACCTTGGTGGTAGCCTCGTTTCATGAGACATACACGTGCAAGCACATGCTCACTTTCATTATCTTCTTCATCTTTCAGAGTTCACTCAAACATTATGGAAGTTTGCTTCTAGAATGAGATTTACTTACTCTATTAATGACTTGTCATCCTTACTTTAAATTGATGAAATCTTAATTGTCCTTACATATCATCCTTTTGTGTTAATGAGACTACTCTCACACATTCTAACACCTTCATTCGTGAGTATTTTTAACATAGTACCTTGGGTGTAAAAGAGGCTTGTCTCACTTTTTTTAACACCTCATTCTGGTCATTTCTTTAAATTATACCTCATTTGTTATGTTATTACTCACACTACTTACTTACTTTAGTGTAGTAGTTTCATATCATCGATTATGGACGATGAGCACTTCATTCAATGAGTTTCACAAGTTCATATATCATTCTTGTAGAACATGTTGGGAGTTGTCCCAATTAATGGCATGCTCTTGGATATGGGTTCATTGAATTGGTTTAGAAGTGCTTATGTTGTCATTTCCTTACTCTAAATACACAAGATTGACATATGATTAGTCTTGGCCTAAACACTTGGATATTAAACTAATAACCATTTTTATTGGCATAAGTCAATTTTACGTGTGTTCATATTTAAATTTAATATATATGAACCAGTAGTAAATACATTAATAATTTAACATAAATTTATAGACATTTTCATGCATATTTTTGGGATAATGTATTGTTAGGTAATTTCTTTGAATAAGATAAGCAATACACTCAAGATGTGAATTCATGGAGGTCCTTTTAGCCAATCATAGTTCATGACTTGAGGGATAACGTTTTTAAGCATCTTGGACAACATCATATTAAAATTTAATGAATATAACATCTTCATAACATCACAATAACAACAAGTTAACATTCGGACAAACACATCAATATTTAAACATTTATGGACGTAACTAGCATATCCTCGATTCTTAATTCACCTTGTAAAGATTTAACTTCATACGATTACAATTTCCTAGGTACATTCGACATTCATAATTCAATAATGCTATACAATAAGATCAGCCAGCACCACATACCAAATACATGATCTCTAACGTATTCAAGATTGAAATCATACTAGGATACTAGGGAAAGGAAGTTCGATGAGAACGATGGGAACAACCCTAGTTTTCAAGATCTCATGAATCGTCTCAAGGAAAGTAATCTTGGAGAAATAATTCTAGGAGAGAAACTCATACCTTAAGTAGAACTTAATCTACGAAGAGCATCTTGAAGGATAATTGATGAAACCTTGGAATTTCCCTAGAACGTCGATGGAAACTTTTCCTGTTTTAGGCTTTCGTTCGTTCACTGATTTGTGTTGTGAAATTATTAGTGTTTGAACATGAGTCTAAGTATTAGGAACTGAACTTGACTCATTAAGCTTTGGTAATTAATTTAATTAAATAAATTAATTAGTTATTTACGAAAAAGCTCCTCCTATATTGACTAGAAATAGGAAAACATAACATTTAGTCAAATCTTGAAATTGGTATTGACTATGGTTTTGGTAATTTTTTTGACTTTATATTAATTAATTAATTCCTTAATTAAATTAATTTAGGGACCTAGGGTAAGTGTTAAAGAAACCCCAAGTCATTGGAACCATAATCAACACTTTACGACCATCCTAGGTTAAGTACTAGGATGTTTCTTGAATTATAATAGGTTAGTGAAAGAATTTCGTTTAGAACATTTATATTAATAAATTAAATTCCTAATTTAATTAATTAGGTGATCTAATTTAATTACTAAAGTACCCTTTAGTTGTTAGGACCTTAACTAACTCTTTGGACCATCCTAGGTTAGGTACTAGGTTGTCTCTTTGACTAGTACTAGGTTAGTGTCAACCCGGTTAAGTTTTAGGTTATCGGGTGCACTAATTGGTCCATTAAGGTTAGTCATAGGTTAATAAGTATCTAGGGAAGTAAGTTAGAGTCTATAATTAGTTATAGAGATAGGATCCACATGGGTGAACCCATGTGCAGGCCTGCCACCTAATTACTCTAACCAAATTCGATTAGGGTGGTCCCCTCTTGGCCGTTTCTCCCTATGTGTTTGACATGGGCTTGCACATGGGTTTCTTGTACTTTCCGAACTAACTATTATTTTTAGTTCATAGGGTTTATCCCTTGTATAATCATTGTCATTTAGCTCAATAGGTATTGCATGAGAATATCATTTCATGGCAACTCTCGTATGTGAGATTAGCATATCATCATCATCATTTCATAACAAGACACATAGGCAAGTTATCACCAACCTTATATCATTTCATCTTAAGCATAATCTCACCACCATATAGTCATGAAGTTTCAATTAATGATCATACCAACACCTATATAGGCTATTCACAAGGTACACTCCAATTGAACTACATCACCAATCACAAGACATCATACTTGAAGTAAAGGTTAGGATAATCAAGACTTACCAATTCTCCTTCAAAAGCCATCATCATGGTCTTAACATCAACCAACCAATTACATCCAATAATAGGTGTAGTAACATCAATCAATAGTAATTAGCAGAAGAGCTAGGTCTATTGCATCATCACTATCCCAATTTACATCAATTCATAACCTAGGGTTAGGGGAATTAGAGTTCATTATGAATTCATCAAGAAATAGATCAAATCCCAACAATACATTACCCTATTCAATCCATATATGAATTAGAATAGATAAATAAAGTCTAATAATCAAATCATTCTTCAATTCCCATCAATTCATGACGAAGATCCAAGATTTTGGGAATTTAGGAAAGGTAATATGATCAACATGAAATTTAATCAATTAACATCAATTAATCAACAGTCTATATTCAACAAATCATAGGATATCACATTTTATCATCAATTTGAAGTTCAGAAGAAAACCCATTAGAATTAGAAAATCCCATGGAATTGGGTACTTTGAAATAAATTTTTAAAGGACTTGTTGGGGAAAGGAATCCAAAGATTGAAGAACCCATACCTTATTGAATATTAATCCACGAAATTGAACTGAAACCCTTGGGAAATTGACCTTTTTCTTCAAGCTTTCTTCCTTCTTCAATGAAGGTAACAGGGAGAGAGAAAGTAGAGAGATGTAAAAGCTTTTGGGTTTTGTTTTAGGAATCGGTTTTGGTTGAATGAATAATGACATAAAATGCCGTTGGTCTATATATAATCTGTAACACCTTGAAAATCGAAGACGTATGGTAAAACCTAACATAGGTGACATAAAGTCTAAGAACAATTTTTAAGTCCATTTTAATGAATATAGGTCATTTAGAAGGTTTAAGAACAAAAATGTCCACAGACGTCCGGGAAGTTGGTTCAAAGAGATGTTAGTGTGCCTTAGACTTTTTACTAAATTTTAGGAGTTTTTTTTTTTTTTTTTTAGTTTTAGCAGTTGGAAATGTACAAAAATGGGTGGAAAGGTAGCTAATGGGTGTTTGAGTTGGTTCATGATTGGAACGTCCGGGTATGACTCCCCAAGGACCAACCAAGGGCCCTCAAGGAGAACCCCTACACTTTGAAGCAACACTCCCTGGCAGTGTGCATCGATGGGACACACGATGGGGCGTCGAGGCCACCGTCGTCCCTCACTTAGAAAGATTGTAAAGTCCCTTGTTTACCTAGCTACTGTTACACTTGATGGAAAGGGATGATAGGGCGTCATGGGCTCGACGGGGCGTCGAGGCCACCGTCATTCCATATTTAGAAAAATTGGAGGAAGTCTCACCTGCAAAGTCTGTGATAGAGACAACGGAAGTGTAGGACAGAGGGGGGGAGGGGGCTTTCCGTTGACCCACCGACGAACTGTCGACGGGGTTTCGTCGGTGAGGGTCGAATTTTTCATTAATGGATTTTAATGATTTCATTTTAAATAATTAAATGGTTCATGGATTAGATAGTGATTAAAGGGAAATGTTTAAGCCCTTTATAAATACCCTTAACCCTCATTAACCAAAAGCCAACTCTCAAAGTAAACTCTCTTCCTTTTCTTCTTATTTCTCTCTCTACAAGAACCCACCATTGAAGCCTAGAAAGAACTAGGGTTAGGGTCTTGAAAAGGGTGGATTCTTAATCAAATTGTTGAGAAATACAAAGGTATGGGTTCTATTCACCTTTGAGATCCTTTCCTCAAAGGGTTCCTTCAAAATGGATTTCAAAAAGTTAAGTTTTCTTATGGGTTTCATTCAATTACAAAATTGAAGTTATGGATTGAGATGTTTGTTAGTTCATAGGGTAATATTGAGTATATTTACATGTAATTCAACATGTTTAAGATAATTGTTGATTGTTTGATCAAATTGATGAACATGATCTTCTATCCCTAACCCCAGGTACTGATATTGACTTATGATTGTATGTTGATCATTCAATTGAGTAGGTTGTTGATTAGATTACTATCCTATGGTGATATTATGGTTGAATTAAGATGAACTATAGGCCTATCAAGCTAGTTCTTGAGATATAATTTAGGTTATGGATTCTAATGTGAAATTAGCTTAAGTATCTTGTCTCAAGTGGTGGTCTAAATATGAGTTGTGTTTTAGAGATGCAATTGGCCTTGGTATTCTATTAATTTTCATTTTGTTATGATGTTACTCCAAAAGTTGGGTTGAGTTATTGGTTGATGGTAAGACCTTGATATTAGACTATGAGAAAGACTTGGTAAGTCTTAGAATATTTATCTTTACTTCTAATTGTGATTAATTGTTGTTAAGCTATGATATTACATTGGATTATACCTTATATTAAGATTATAGGGTGGTATAATGTTTAATTGAAATGTCTTGACTATGTTGAGAGGTTTATTAAGGTGTAAGTGCTATAAGGATGGTTAAAACTATCAATGTGCCTTAAAATGTTATGAAATGTAAAGTGTTAAACCTCACTTATATGAGTTGTGATGAAAGGATTTAAATTCATACAAAACTTATTGAGCTATTGATGATGATGATTATACAAGGGGTAGACCCAATGGCCTAAATTAAGTTATGATTGATAATTAAAGGCTAAAAGACATTTAAAAAACGGACTCGATCTTAGCACCGAGTGAACTAAATAGAGCAGTGTCCTTTCACACATAGAGAAGGCAGGAGCACTACATCACTCTTGACATTGGAGATCATATGCATGGCACGTAAAGAGGATCCCAACTAAATCTCCTAGTTCTTGAACTATGTATCCCCCATAGGAATACCAGCTAGTGGATCCATGTAGTTGCTATGTTTAATGTTTTTGTACTAATTTGTTAAGTAGTCCGCCTTCTTTCGGTGTAGGGTTTTATAACACCGAATCCACACTAGCTCATGTGGTCTATGTCAGTTAGGTCAAGATGTTCCCAAAAGTTAAAACAAATTAAAGGACTAGAACTCTAACTTTGATAACCTAAGGGGTCTAGCTTAGTCTAGGTAGGGGTATGGAACTCTACCTAGACATTGCACTAGTTAGTCTGGAGGGGAGTCTTAGGAGGAGGTTCTTATATGTTTATGTTACGATAATATATGATGTATATATATATATATATATATATATATATGACGACCATGTCATATTGTTGATGCTATATGTTGATTTGTTCATTTATGAATATGACTTGGGTTATAATGATAATATACGATGAAATGTAAGCCTACATACCGTGAAATGTAAAGTTTGACATTGGTCATGTTTTCTTGTTGAGGATACTTGATTTAGTAAGGTTATGGGGCTTTGCTTGGTCATTGCACTTGTTAAGTTAATAAGAACTTATGAGTAGTGTCTTTCTTATTATGATATGCTTAACTCTTATTCATTCTTGTGATGTTATTCCTTGATGTTAGGTTGTAGTAACTCATGATTTTAAGTGTATTGGGATAGGTGTTACTTGCTGGNACCTAAGGGGTCTAGCTTAGTCTAGGTAGGGGTATGGAACTCTACCTAGACATTGCACTAGTTAGTCTGGAGGGGAGTCTTAGGAGGAGGTTCTTATATGTTTATGTTACGATAATATATGATGTATATATATATATATATATATATATATATATGACGACCATGTCATATTGTTGATGCTATATGTTGATTTGTTCATTTATGAATATGACTTGGGTTATAATGATAATATACGATGAAATGTAAGCCTACATACCGTGAAATGTAAAGTTTGACATTGGTCTTGTTTTCTTGTTGAGGATACTTGATTTAGTAAGGTTATGGGGCTTTGCTTGGTCATTGCACTTGTTAAGTTAATAAGAACTTATGAGTAGTGTCTTTCTTATTATGATATGCTTAACTCTTATTCATTCTTGTGATGTTATTCCTTGATGTTAGGTTGTAGTAACTCATGATTTTAAGTGTATTGGGATAGGTGTTACTTGCTGGGATACCAATCATGTTTGGTTTATTAGTATGATTTGCTTGACTTTGCGTTAAGTCCAAAAAATGAGAGGGTAAAATCACAGGTTTTAATAAAAAGTCCTTTTTAACATGTTTTGCTTGTGTATGTGCAGAAGATATCACACTTAATACATGTGGAGTACTAACCCCCATTTCTTCCCTTGTCCCACACATTTTAGGTTCCGGTCGTTGAAGCTGATTTGGGTGATTTGAAGGAAGACTTGGACATTCTATCATCCAAGTGGTAGGTCCTCATCTTCCCCGAGGACGATGCCAATATTCTTTTTGTGAAGTTACTTAGTTACTACAACTTTTGTATTGACTCTNGATAATATACGATGAAATGTAAGCCTACATACCGTGAAATGTAAAGTTTGACATTGGTCTTGTTTTCTTGTTGAGGATACTTGATTTAGTAAGGTTATGGGGCTTTGCTTGGTCATTGCACTTGTTAAGTTAATAAGAACTTATGAGTAGTGTCTTTCTTATTATGATATGCTTAACTCTTATTCATTCTTGTGATGTTATTCCTTGATGTTAGGTTGTAGTAACTCATGATTTTAAGTGTATTGGGATAGGTGTTACTTGCTGGTATACCTATCATGTTTGGTTGATTAGTATGATTTGCTTGACTTTGCGTTAAGTCCAAAAAATGAGAGGGTAAAATCACATGTTTTAATAAAAAGTCCTTTTTATCATGTTTTGCTTGTGTATGTGCAGAAGATATCATACTTAGTACATGTGGAGTACTAACCCCCATTTCTTCCCTTGTCCCACACATTTTAGGTTCCGGTCGTTGAAGCTGATTTGAGGTGATTTGAAGGAAGACTTGGACATTCTATCATCCAAGTGGTAGGTCCTCATCTTCCTCGAGGACGATGCCAATATTCTTTTTGTGAAGTTACTTAGTTACTACAACTTTTGTATTGACTCTATTACCTATTTGAGATAAAGTTGTATAAAGCCTATATATGGCTTACTTTTATTGATGTAGGGGTATGCCCAATGTTATTGTCCTCATTTAGATGGTTTATGAGATGAGATGAATTTATGACTCTATTTCTTTACTATATCAGTGTGTGAAATAAAAGTAGAAGACTATATAATCTTTTTATACGAACGACTCTATGTATACTCGATATTATTATGATTATGTGTATGTAGAGGTCTATATAAACCTCCGATTAAAAGTAGTTGAAATTTTTTGAATTCTTCCGTATTTTTACTCGATGAATGCAATGATGTAAGACTAATATGCTTGTATTAGTCCTCAAAGAGGATGACGACTCCGGTTACGTCTAGGGGGTAAATCCGGATGTGACATCATCAACCCCTAAATTTCCCAAAACACCTCTCACATAAATAGGTCTTTTTGTGAAGTCTAAATGTCAAAATTATGATTTTACCAAATCGGGGAAGTGGCTCCGCGCCACACGGACAAAAAACACTTCTATTTTTGAAAAATATATTTAACCAATGAGGTCTGTATTGGATGCGCTCGCTTGGAAGCCCACTAATTCTTGACTTTTGCAGGCTGCTTTGGCAGCTTGCCCACCCATGTTGGGTCGTCCTCCATGACCCTTTGGGTGGTATTTGGGGTCCTTTTCATTCGTTCAGACCCTCTATTCAACAATCTACCTAACAAAAGTATTTTTTTCAATTTTTAGACTTCATTTGANAAATTTATGACTCTATTTCTTTACTATATCAGTGTGTGAAATAAAAGTAGAAGACCATATAATCTTTTTATACGAACGACTCTATGTATACTCGATATTATTATGATTATGTGTATGTAGAGGTCTATATAAACCTCCGATTAAAAGTAGTTGAAATTTTTTGAATTATTCCGTATTTTTACTCAATGAATGCAATGATGTAAGACTAATATGCTTGTATGACTAATATGCTTGTATTAGGTTTAGGTGCAATAGCTATTGATAGAGCCTGCTCTTTATTATTATGTTGGAAGGAAGACCGGTTGGAATTACTCTTCTGCTGGCCGGATTAATTTCCTGTCTTACTCTTCTTATTCTTGAAGTGCTCTCTATCAATTTTCTTTTGTTCCTCTACCTGCTGAAAGTAGATCATCAACCTCAAAATATCCATGTCCCGATAAACATTGTTGCCTGACCCCCTTTTCTTCATAGACGGCCCAAGCCAGCGACAAACGGGCTCATTCTACTCCTCGTGTCCTTAACTATATCTAGAGCATAAAAAGACAGTTTGGTGAACTTCAATCCATATTCAAGAACACTTAGAGATTATTGTTTTAGTGTGAGGAACTCACGCACCTTGCCTCTTTCAGTTCTCGGGGAAAGAAACACCCCAAGAAGGCCTCCTCCATACAAGGACAACTCATCAGTGTTGCATCTTCACCTCCACCATTTTCCACTAGTCAAACAAAGTTCTAGCAACACCCTTGAGTTGAGAAGAAGCTAGCTCAACTATCTTAATTTTAGAACCATGTTTCACCTCAAACACCTTTTTCAGTTCCTTGGTGAAGTTCTTGGATCCTCAATAGTGCTTGAACCACTGAAACATGGGGGATTCATCCTCAAGAACACACGAATCCTCAAAGTGTTGACCCCTTCTTGTCGAGCTCTTCTTTCCTGACCAACCTGATTTGCCATAGCCTGACTCAGCATACTAATTCCCTATCAGTCCAGGGTTGCACTTAAGGTGCATTCGGTACCTCTTGTTCCTAAATGTTCGTTCTAATTTTGAGAAAACATGTGCAAGCAAGAGTTCCATAGACACTTCATGAGATAAACCTATCTCACAGAGTGAGTATTGACTGAACTAAGCAGAAGACATTAAATATTAAAGTTAACTAACTTAAAGCATATAATAACTAATGATATTTTTAAAACAGAAACATTCAAACTTCGAAAAATCTCGCAACACAAGTCGTAACAACAATAGATAATACTTAAAAGACTCAAAGGACAAACGTCTGACTGTCTTTCTATGGATCCTTTAATACTGCGATGGATGTTGGTATAAAATCCACAACATCCTAATTACTAAATAAGAAAAAAAGTAATACATGTCCTGTGGAATGCAAGGAGGCTCACAAGCTGACTCTAGAGTTCTCCACTTGGTTAACATTACATTGGTTGCCGATCCTCGTTAGCTGTGTCTCTCATAATACGATGCAAGCCAATTATCATCAATACATTGAATGTACGAGTGCGCAAGTTTGAATTCTAATTTGTACAACATACTCTTGAAAAGAGAATCTGATGAACTTACCTGGCTAAACTCAACTATATAGGTTTTAACTCATTTCAATATAAAACAATTTAAAAGAAATACTATATAAAAAGTTGTTTTATAATATTTTTTCCACTCTGTATGTATGCAAATATACAATATAACTCTCTTATGTATGTAAAAATTCAAATAACTCTGTATGTAAAAATACATTAATTATTTGTGGGAGTTTCTCTAACCGACAACCATCACACAAGAATTATAGTGATGATAGATTGTTTTGCCCTCCGCTGTTATGGATTTTCCGTACCTTCCCTTTCGTATAAAACCTAAACTACTATGTGATCCACTAGTCTATGCTAAAAAGCACTGAAGGAACCATATAAAAATTATGACCATTTTCTACCCATGGTGGTTGCATGGTTTATGGGGGCTGGTAGTTGTCTGAACTCTCCCCCATATCGGCGCCCTATACTAATCCAAAAAATAATATTAGTTTAGATCTTATATTTTTAAAACATACTTACTTATGTGGTTTGAGATTAGTGCTCAAAAGGAATCTCAAAGGCTACCTTAGAAATCGATGTTTCCCCTATTTGCTTCATTTAGAAAGCTACTACTCTTTTCTTAAACTAGCACGAAGGCTCTTTAGAAGTCTCAGTTTTGATTATTTTATACTTCTTTGGGGATACTTAGTCCCCATATACTACATTGAGGAAAAATTCTTCACTTTATTCTTAACAAAACTTAAAGTGAAGTCTTAAAATGAATTTAAAACGTTTATGAAAGACTTATGAACCTTCAAATGAAATTCTTCTTCTTATTTTCACTGTTTTCTCAACTTGATCTTAAAGTATTAAAACAAAGTTAAAAAAATTTGCCAAAGACTTTTTGAAAGGACTCTAAGAACTTTTTAGAGTTGAGTCTTAACTTTCCTTGAATTTGAAGTTATGGATTCAAGGTTGTAATTCATGTTTTTTGATGATTTCTATATCTTTAAAAGTCACTTAGAGTAGTTATAATCAGTAGGAAGTGTTAAAACACTATTGAAGGGGTGAAACTGACTGAAGTACGAAGACTAGGTAAAGAACTTTGATTCCATTGCGCACGGTGCGGGCCACACCAGCCCTATTTGACAGGGGCTCCATTTTGACGCACTGCTTGCGCCCCTCCCCGAGCCATATTGAGCATTTGGGGGGCGCCTCGCTTTCCTTCCCCCAAGTGAGGCCTGATGAACTTTCATCTCTTTTTCTGACCTTATATCATTTTAATTCAATTTATTTTCTCAAATTTACTTTAGATCAGTGTACCCAAGTCACATACATAAAAATTAAATCCAAAGAACTCACTAAACAACACTTTCTACATCAAGATATTCATAAACATTAACTCCTATTAATGAACGAAAACAAATTCAAGAACAACATTCAAAATCAAATCTTTTATTGATATCATCATGCTGAATAAAAAATAATTGGCGCGTGGGTGAACAAACCCAACATTGAGATAGACTGACATACCTGATAGAAGAAAATCCTTGGGGAAACCACGATCAATCTAGAATTTTCTTCGTGAATCATACCTTTTTCTACTTCTCCTTTCTCCTTAGCCCTAGAGTGAAAATGTAACGACCCACCAGTACCCCCTAGAAGAAGGGGGCAACCCCTCGGTCGGAACAATTGCGTACTTGACCTTTTGGATTTATTGTACAAGCCATAGTTATCATTAATTACATAAACCATGAAAAGTAGTGTGGAATTAAAACTTTTAACAAAAAATTAATAAAAAAGAAACATCTTTCATAAAACCTAAAGAGTGATCTCGTCTTTACAAGAAAATATAAAGACACAACATAAATATCATAGGGACACGACCTTGTACATTAAATGCATAAAAAAAAATACATAATAAGTTTTGATTTTAAGAATCTAAGAAGTAGAACTATGTCCTTGAATATAAGAGGACATTCTTAGTCTTGAGAGGATAGATTCCCAAGCTTTGACTTCTAAGCTTCTTGTTTGTCTCCAACCTATACTTATAGAGTATAGAAAAGTATGGAGTTAGTAACAAACAATGTACTAAGTATGACATGCAAAAACATGCGAAAAGGGAAATTTTAGTCAAATAAGCTTTCAAGCCAAATAAATAAAACAATCATGCTTTCAGAGTGAAAATAGTATAAGAATCATCATTAATCACATAAAATAGAAATCTCTCATAATCTTAGAACCATAAGATCAATTTACACTAAACCTTTCGACTTTACAGTGAAACAGTGAAACATTATAGTGAACTCAATTCCCTTGAGGTGTCCCTAACAAACTTAATCTAAGATTCACTAAGGTAAGACATGAAGGAACTGCCCATACACCACCGTCAATACACAGCTAAGTGAGACTTAAGACTACTAACCATAGGCTTACCTCGTTAAGGAAACAAGTTCACAATAGAAACTAGACATTAGAAGAACATTCATACAATAAGGACTTCATGTATGGACCCTTCTCTAATAGGACTTGTAAGTTACACTAAGTGCAATGTGAGAGTACCATCCCATACTACTACTCCCACTTAGTGATTCCTTGAGGATTCCTTTGGATCAAGTACACTACATGCATCATTCATTAAATCATCATGTAAAACCTTACTTTAACATGCTTCCTTAACATTAGACCTTAAGTCATCTAACCTCATTTACAACACATGATAACTCATTCATTCACTTCAAGTAAAACACACCAAGACTCCCTTTTCGTAGGGTTTACTTAGTGCAATGGATCGATAGTGTCCCATACCACCACCTACCCTAAGTAGTACGTTCTTTTAGGAGACTTATTTCATACACTTAATATAGAACACATCAAAACTCCCCTTTCGAATGGTATAATTAGTGCAATGAATAGATAGCATGCCATACCATCACCTACCCTAAGTAGTACGTTCTTTTAGGAGACTTAGTTCATTCATTCTTTTGTGGGGGAATAACTTCAACCGACATAGACCATGAGAGCTAGACATGAAATCCCGGTACTACCCTTTTCAGATTAGGGCTCCCCAGCTTCCTAGGGTGGGGTCATTCTCTTAACCTTTACATGGATTTTCCAATAGCCACACTTATGTGGGAGCATAGGTAAGGGATAAGGAGATTTGTACTAAGTAACTCACTTACTAATTACGATGAGTACTCATCTCAAGAGGTACATTGGGTACAACATCTCTACTCACAATGTGCACCCACCCCTTCTTCAAATCTACATTGGTGCGAAGCATAACTCCCCCAAAGACTCTTAAAAGTCATTACTTTAGGTGAAGGGATATCTAGTTCTCACCACATCTCAACTCACGAAGGGTAATTATCCCTAGAGGTCACATTGGAAAACCACATCTAAAGTCACAATGAATATCCGACCTCCAACCTATCATAGAAAGCTCTAAGGAATAGTGAGGTTGCTACTAAACACTTCATCTCAAATCACAATGAGTGCTCACCTAAAAACTCCCATTTTTATGCACATTCTTTAGCTTCATTTATTCAATGTGTGAGTGTGTGTACATGTTCTAAACATTGAATTCTAAACATATTTACATGTTCATTCATCATATTTCACACTTAAACATGCTTAATATATTCATGTAGTTCCTTTAAACATTATTTCTAGCATACTTCACATAACAAGCTTCATAAAGAACATAACCAAGAACAACATCACTATCATAATACTTCACATAATTTGCCTTAATGGCCTTATTCACAATTAAAAAGTAGATGAACAGTCATATAATTCAAGTAAACACTGCCACCACAGGTGGACCATACCACTCAAGAGAATTTCATAATAACAGTTAAACAATGTAACCAACATACCATTAATGCAATCTATCACGACCTAAAATCCATTCCTCAATAATACTTCATAAAATAGCCCTTAAGGCAGTAGCTAAGTCACAATATAACCATCAAAAAACACTAACTCTAACATTATCAAATCATGTTCATTACACCAATATTATAAGTCAAAATTTTATAATAATCAATACATGGTTTCAATAATGTTTTAGCATTAAAATGACCACCTAACATTACAAATATCATATTTGAATCCTTTAAATGATATTCATGCAACAACCATACTTATAGTCCATGATAGAAGAAGTTAGGGTTTGAAAACCTCTTTACAAATTCTATAGAAATGTCTCCTTGAATGGAAAAGAGTTCAAGGATGAATACCATAGCTCAATGAGAAGAAAAACCATGAATTTTTGGTGAATAAGTCAACCACAACCAGCCCTCCAAGCCCTTCCTTGAGTCCAAGCTTCCAAGAGGTTTTGAGAGAGTCTTTCTTGAGAGAAGTTTTTGGGTTTATGAAAAAGAAGTCTAAACTTAGGTCTTAGTGTTTGAACCCTATTTATATACCTAGAAGACCTTAAAATATTCATACATGGTTCACAAATTACTTGGGGTGAATTTACAACCATGGCAGAAAATTTACAGCTTTTTGGTAGGCCACCTACGCCCTTCACAGACTGGTCGTTTCCCAATCGACGCCCCATAGATGGGGTCCACCGATTTGGTGTGAGTATCTACCTAGTTCAGGATTTTCTAGCCTTGCGGGTCCAGTCGACGCCCAAGGTCGATGGGCAGTTGGTTGACCAACGGTCGGTCCCTTGTGGCCGTCGATGGTAACTAGCTCGCGGCATCCTGCCAAATGGACGGGGTCCTCTGCTAGGGCTCCTCGTGGATCCTAGATGTAGTCGTACCTGTACATTTAACCTCCACACTAGGTCATCTAGGTATTAGGAACATCCCACATCAATTTCAATTAAGACTAACACATAAAGCACACTAAAATACAGGAAGATACACTAGCACTTTCTAAGGCACACCTTCCGAACGTCATGGATGTTCTTGGACGTTTGACATTCAAACGTCACAAAACATCACACACTTCCTAAGAACATCATCATAAATCATTTTAACACAAAATTAACTCATGAAACATTTATGAATCTCTAGTTCACCTTAGTTCGTTTTATGGTGTTACAAAAAATTTCTAACTTCTAAAACTGAATATATTCTTATGACCCACATTAAACTCATAAAATGGATAAAAAGATAATAGGGTATTGAAAAGACTAAAATACCCTTTAAAGTACCGTATTAGGAATTTTTTTTTAATCCGAAATCCAACTTCCAAAGGGAATAACTCTCTCAAACAAAGTTGGAATCGTGAAAACTTGGTGGAGTTGGAAAGATCATTGGAAGGGATTTTCATTCATATCTGGAATTCACACCTAACTCATCATGAGCTAGTAGTTATGGCCATTTGAAGTTGACAAAAAGTCACTTTTTAACTTACTTTATATTTCAAGATTTTTTTATACTTTTCAAAAATATATATTTCTTGATTTTAAACTCCTTTCTAATTCTTTCAAGTTGCGAGATGTTACACCAATCTCATTAATATTACAGGTTCAACGTAACCTAGTAACTTTCTACAAAGAGTTATTTTTTAATAGATAAAAATTCATCAATAAAAGTTTTGTTAAGAACTCAATAGTTAAGTAAAAAGAATTGTGATCCATATATCATAAACTATAAATTCATTGCCTTTACTATTGAGAATCTAGGAATAAATTGAAAATAATCTCTCTACCATAATTACATATCTCCAGTTCAACCTTAAGATTACATATTTTAGTATTGTAAATTCATATTAATCGAGTATCGAGAAAGAATTCTATGGATCAAACCTAAAAAACAACTATAATTATTGGATGAAGAATCCTTTTAATTACTCAATCTAATTAAAGAAAAACATTCGAAATTACTTTAAAATTTTTAATTATGTGGCGTAATAACCATCAAGACGACAATAATACACACATGTACAATAAACTTTTCATGCCCCACCAGTTTTACAAAAAAATGAGAAATAATATTTCATTAAAAAGTTATACCCCATAATAAGCTCATGCCACTGCTATCTATATGGAAATTTTGCTGAAAAATTAATCGAGGGGAAAATGCATAGCTTGTTGGGATAACCAATCAACTACGTACGTTAGTAGCGTTCCTTTGAAAATTTCATCTTAATTATAAAATACGTCAATAATTTATTTATGATATGGTGAAGTTGACCTTTAAAATCATGGTTACTATCCAATAAACTACAAGATGATTAGTAAAATAAGAAATTGATAACTTATTTAAAGTGATCAACGCATATATTGGAAATCTCAATATATAAAAACATATTTTATAATATGATAATAATTAAGTAATAATATTCAAGGTTGAATCCACTGATTAGCAAACAAGTGGAAATCGCCTTAACCCAAGTTCATCATGTCCTCAACCAATGATTGACTACCCATTACGAAATTATTATCACCATCAGTTTGTATGGAAAAACTCAACCTACAAGCACATACATTAAGGCTAATAACACATAATAACATCTCTTTACTTCCTAAAAAAATATATTGAAAAGTAACAAACACCATTAACTTATTTTAATAAACATGGGTCAAGTAATATAAGGTATTAAATAAATTTGAGACATTACCTTTTAACTAGCAACATAAATTTGATTATTTAATATTATCTATCAGTTAAATAAATTTAGTTAACGATTAGGCAAATATACCTATTAAGAATCTAAAAAAACAGTCATTTGTGAAATAAGAAGCCCTAGTACTCAAAATGATCTATCGGCTCGTTACATGCATAAAATTATATTTAATTGTATGTAGCATATCTTAGTGTATCCTTCCATTATATTTTCATAGCAGTAAAAAAATTATTTATAATCATTACAAGAAAAACATCTATAAGGAAGGGAAATCTAGTCTCTGAGTGTTTAATTCTGGTCTAAATAGAGTAATTGAGACCAGAAGAATTTGGTCCCCACTCATCCTAGATACATCCGTAGCAAGTGGTCAGTTAGGACGAGGTAGAAAATCTGGTCCCTTAAATGTTTTAGGACGGGACAAACTCAGGTCGTGAACTCCTTTTAGTGACTACAAATCTGGTCTCAAATAGAGCACTTATATCTTGGTATTCCGGTAGTTAAATTTCTTTTTGCGACCTTCCGCAACCTCGTCTTAGACAATTTCCTGAGATAGTAACTGGTCCTAGAATACAATTAGGTCTTTAGAGACCATTAAGAATCTTGTCCTAGAGTAGTTTTAAATACGAACAACAACCTGGTTGTAAAATAGCTTTACCGGCTAGCATGATTACTAGTCGTAGCTCATACATTAAGAGAGCATTAATTCTACTCCTAGATTGATTAGAGACAATCAATAAGTGTGGTGTCTAATAGACCACCATTGATCGTAGAGACATTAACAACACAAAGACTCTATATTTATCGACAAATGTTACATTAGAGAGGGGGAAAGAATAGAGATAAGATTGTGATTGTTACAATAAATTATTTAACATCCCATGATGTTCAATATTTGCAAAACTAAAAAACATAGATAACATCAAAAGTATTGCAAAACATTCATAAAACTAAGAATGAGTTAGTGCATCTTCTAAACTTCTATCTTCACTAAATAAAGAACAAATGTCCGGCAGAAAACATAAAACGTCAATCTTTGTCAAGTGATATCCAAAATATCAACAAATCCGACAAGAAATAAGAAAAATCTATTAGAGAACTTAGATACATTAACAAAAAATCTAACATCTTTTTTGAAGAAGCACAACTATTAACATTTGGTAGAAAATGAATATAAATGGACTAAATGAGCAGCATAAAAGAGAAGTTGAATTAACGACGCAATTGACAACAAATAGTGAAACAGAGCAGCTAGAAGCAAACTGTTAAACACACAACAACTACTGGTTGCAGTGTTGTAGCAGTGAGGAATTTTGAAATAAAAATTTATTCAATGCAACTTTGCAAAAAATAATAAACAAAAGATGCAGCATAAAAAAAATTAAACAGTTGCGAAAAATTTCTACATTCGCCTCACCTCAGCTTGTTTCTTTGCCTAAACTACTTCGTTTAACCAAATTGAATGTTCAAATTGAGAGAACTTTGAGATACATTAACATAGAATCTAACATCTTTTATGATGATTCACAACTAAATAACATATGTTTGAAAATATAAAAAATGGACTGAATTCATACCATAAAAGACAAGTTTGATTAACAACGCAACTGCAACAAACAGTAAAAAAGAGTAGCTGAAAGCAAACTCTAAAACAGAGGAGTTGCTGGTTGCAGTGTTACAGCTGTTAGGAATTTTCAAATCAGAATTTATGCCATTATGCAGCGTTGCATAAAATAAAAAGAAGAGCTTGCATAAAAAAATTGAACAGTTGTGAAAAAGATCTTATGTTGCCTCCCGTTAGCTCGTTTCCTAGCCTAACCTTCTTGTTTAACCAAACTGAGAGTTCAAATTTAGATAAATTTGGGATACATTAACCAAGAATCAAACATTTTTTATGATGAATCACAACTAAATAACATTTGGTAGAAAATATAAATGGGAGTTTAGTTCAACTTAAAATGAAATTATATGATAACTGCAGGCGGTAGGCACTCAAAAATTTTATAATGACTTTAGAATATCAAAAGGACATGATTTGAAAGACTTAAATATATTGAAGAGGATTTGGGTTGAAAAAATTTAGAACTCAAATACACACTAATTAGAAATTCTAAGGATTTAACATAAAGATTATTTAGGGAGGGTTGTGATCACATAAAAGTCTACTTGAGTGGTGTAGACAGTAGCCTTAGATGCTCTACAAAGCTGACTAAAGCTTGATATCAGTTCTTATTGTAGTTTTATGCTTTGCTACTTAAGTTTTACCAAAGCTTATGAAAGCCTCGATGTATAAGCTTGATGTGTTTCATGTTTTCTATGTTCAGAGCTATACAAATGGTAGGGCAGCATAATTGGTTTTTATCTTTTTTTGAATAACAAATGATTGGAGAAAACATCTTGATTGTTTCATACAACCTATATAGAGTATTGAGCGAGAAAAATGATTGTAGGGAGTAGAAAGTTGGACACCTAATGCTCAGGAGAACCTACAAGGTTGAGATGTGTACAGATTCCAATGGAAATACTCTAAAAGTAGAACACAACATATTGTATCCAACACTCATCAAGTGGGGTTTATATTCATTTATCTATTAGATATACTAATACAATACATTACAATAAAATAAAATATAGGAAGTGTTGTTATGCACAGTTGTCCATAGAAGTGTGTGAAAATTGAGCAATAAGAAGATGTGCAACAATGAAAAGAGTTCTAGAAAACATATGAATCCTCTGTTAAGCATATGATATTTTTAAAATTGAAAGTGCAAGAAACAACAACATTATGCCTTGCAGTTATGCCGAAAATGTGAATATAGAGAAAGAAGATATTGTGAAGTAGTGTAAGACCTTATTTCAACAAATTTTATGATATTTTCTTAAAGAATTTCAAGATATTGTAAGACCTTTACAATACTAAAAAAAGTAAGTAGAGCAAGAAAGCTAGATTAGTTCTCATAGGAAGAGTTTGTTCAAATGGTAGTCAAAAAATCTTATGATGCAGATGACATATGAAAAAGTTGTGTTCTTATTACTAGTTACTGCTCCCTTAACTTAGGCATTAGGTAACTCTATGCATCATTGTTAATCTACAACATAATAAGAAAAGTTCATGCTACAAACTTTCATATAATTCAAAAACAAGATTATCAACTAGGATCCCAACACTTCTCTAATTATACACCTATAGAAAACTACTAGTTGGCGATGAAATATTTTAAGAGTAACTCAACAAAACTAATACTAAGAGAATTAAGAAGAAAAAATCAGTGCTTAAAGAAGACATACCTCAAAATGAATTTGATGAAAATCAACTCATTGACGAAGTTCTCTTGATGAGCTACAACCCGTGCTTTATTTTGGGAAAGAGAGGATGAAATCAAAGAGTATTAGCAAAGTTTTCCCAGAGAGATGCGATTTGCACAGCTGGTGCACATATTTTTGATGAAATCGATTTTGGGCTTTTGTGTCCTGTAAAGTATGAAGTGATTTAATTGTCTTGTATTGAAGAAATAGAGAGCTTACATGAAATATATTTAATGATGTAATTTTTTAGCGCCTGATGAGTTTCTACTAAGATTTGAAAAATTCACTTTTGTCCCGCTTCTAACCACCATATTTAAAATTTGAGACCACATTGTAATTTCTTTAGTGACTAGATTTTGTACCTTCACAATAACATATAAAATTAGGGGCGGAAATATAATCTCTTCCCAATACATGTATTTTTTGAGATGAGATTATTAACTCGTCCCTAAATGCTGGTCTTAAATAACGGTTTTTCTTATAGTGAATTGCGATGTCTAGACCAAGAAATGGGTGAAGCTAATTAGAATATTATGTGTAGGAAAGTTGCTTATTGAATTTATAATTAAACATCATGATGATGCTTAGTAAATATAAATTTTGAATATACTAATCGACTAGAAAAATAATAAGATCTTTCGGTATTAGATTAACATTTTTTCGGACATGTAACAACTAAATCTAAGAGTCAATAAATATTTATGTCGTATAAACAACCAACTCATCCTTGATCTTTTATTGGTAATGTTTAAAAGTAGTAGAGAAAAAATAGTTTTTACTATTTTTTTTGTATTTCCTGTTAAAATTTTAGTTGATAAATATTATCTAAAGAGTAATTACATTTATGAATAATTTTTTTCTCCTTAGGAGGGATTTGGAGGAAAAGATCTAAGACCACAATAAAAAATAATAATTAACTTTTTGGTGGTATTGAAAAAGTAAAATATCTCATTATATTAATACAGGAAATGTGTTTTTTAGTTATTAACGTTTTGTAAAAACATACATAATTGCCAACAAATGTATGATTTTTGTGGCGGCACAAGATGGTTCCCAAAAAACATAATAGTTTTTATGGCTAAATATATTATCGCTACTAAAAAGTGTCATTTAGTTGCTCTTTTCATTAGATTGTCACAATATGTGTCTACAAAAATATGATTGAAAAAGCATTTGGTGGGACTAAAAGGTAGTCGCCACAAAAACATTATTGTGGCGACAAGGTTGCCACTAAAACAAGATCTTTTCCGGAAACATCCAAGTCGTTCCTAATTCTTGTGTATGAATATTTTTTTGATTATTTTGTGTGTGAATTCAAATTTTTATTTAATTATTATTATGACGTATATGGATATTTGGTATTTTTACGATTTTTAAATTAAATTAATACTTTGAAGAACTTATTTAAATCAGTAACCATGTAGTGAAAAGTATTGATGATTATGTTCATTTAAATAAGTATTTTGAGTAATTTTATGTATCTAATAATACTGATAATAAATAAGTAATTATTTATTGATGTTTTTTGTGCATTACAAACATAATTAATTTTAAAGATATTTTATTATTTTGTCATTTAGAGTGAATATACCTTTATATATATTATGTACATATATTATACAGTTTGTGATTATTAGTTTAGACTGTATAAATTAATCCTAACTTTTATGTATATTTATTGGTTTGGAAAACAGTTTATACAAAAAATTAATGTTTAGTTAAGTATGCATTTCATTTTGTTAAATTAAAGTCATTTACATATCAATTATTTGTGAAAACATATCAATTTATCGAACCCTTCACAAAAAATAGTCTATTATTTCACATAAGTATCTTATTATATTAATATGTATAATTTATATCAAAGGAATTATTGGGTTATAACATCACGATTACAAAAAGTATGTTAGATGTAAATTAAGGACTATTTTCAACTACTATCCTTTTGATTAATTTAAAATTAGTCTCTTGAAAAATAAGTAGTTAAAAACCTCAGTAAATGAATGATAAATAACAAAAAAAGTTCCAACGATTTTCTTAACCATTGAAAAAATCACTTGTGAAAAAATCTCTATAATTACATAATAAGAAAATATAATAATTCATATTTGAAAACATTAGTTGATTTAATAATTATTGAGTCTTTTTTAATTTTAATTCAATCAAATTTTTAATTTACATGGGTTAGATTTGTATTGGAATATGCTACAACATATATTAATGTCATTTACGATCAATATTTACTCCACTTTCTCTTTTAGTAATCCGAATACTAAAAGAGTCGCATAAAAATGAGCCCTAGCTGGACGATGATTGATGAACCATTGTTAGAAGAGAATAGAGGTCGACAAATCCATAGCTAGCATTCTCTCCAAGAAGTCGTTCAATTCTAATGGTGAACTCCTAAGCTTAGTTTTTTAGATTCCAACAATTTTCATACGGGTTTCGAAGGTGATTCAGTTATGCATCTTTAACAAAACGAATTTCAAGCCCTCCCTACGTGCTATTTTTGGTCACAATCTAAGTTTCTAGAACTACCTTTGTTTAGTTTTTTAATTTTGTCATAGACATAAACTAATGTTGAATGCCTTGAATCGGACCCGTTACAACAGAAAGGACGGGGGTCCGGGGGGGCGGAGACGCCCCTGGCCCGACGATATACAATGTTGTTGTATTGGGCCCTTAATTATGTGTCAATTCTGTATTTTGGGCCCAAGCCTGTTAGGGCGTAGCTTAGCACTATATATAGACGCTATGGCAAACCCTATTCTGTAAATTCTGTTCTTGCCTCTCCATAATAAAACTGCTCCCCCTCTTTCCCGTGGACGTAGCCAATTTATTGGTGAACCACGTAAATCTGTTGTCTTGTTTTTCGCGTTTATATTTTCTCGTATTATCTCGAATTTCGCATAACAAATTGGTATCAGAGCCTCTCGGTTAATCGGTGTTCTTGGATAATTCGAGATGTCTGCTTTGAACGTGAAAATCGACAAATTCACAGGGAGGAACAGTTTCAGTTTATGGCAGATCAAGATGCGGGCTTTGTTGAAACAGCAAGGTTTCTGGGCGCCGTTGTCGAAAGACAAGAACGCCGTCGTTACTCCTGAGATGGCGATTCTGGAGGAAAAGGCGCATTCGACGATCATGCTGTGTCTCGCGGATGACGTCATCACGGAAGTCTCGGATGAAGAGACTGCTGCTGGTCTGTGGTTGAAGCTGGAGAGTTTGTACATGACAAAATCTCTAACCAACAAGCTGCTTCTGAAACAACGTCTATTCGGTTTACGAATGGCTGAAGGTACACAACTCAGGGAACATTTAGAGCAATTGAATACTTTGTTATTAGAATTGCGTAATATCGATGTGAAGATCGAGGATGAAGATGCTGCCCTAATTCTGTTAGTATCTCTCCCAATGTCGTTTGAGAATTTTGTTCAATCGTTCATTGTTGGGAAAGATACTGTGTCGCTGGAAGAAGTCAGATCGGCCCTTCATAGCAGGGAATTACGGCATAAGGCTAACGGCACAAGTACGGACATACAGCCTTCCGGTCTGTTCACCAGTAGCGGAAAGGGAAGGAAAAACGGCGGAAAGAAAAATAAGCCGATGTCGAAGGGTGCAAAGCCAGATGATGTTTGTAATTACTGCAAGGAGAAGGGACATTGGAAATTTGATTGTCCGAAGAAGAAGAAGCAATCGGAAAAACAATCAGTTTCTGCTGCTGTTGCTGAAGAAGACACCAATTCTGAAGAAGACATTGCCCTAGTTGCGGATGAGCACACTCATCATTCAGATGTGTGGGTTCTCGATTCTGGGGCATCCTATCACATCTGTCCTAGGAGAGAGTGGTTCACGACTTATGAGCAGATAGACGGAGGCAGCATCTCGATGGCCAACAGTTCTGTCTGCAAGGTGGTTGGGACAGGCTCGATCAAGATAAGGACACATGACGGTAGCTTCTGCACATTGAACGAGGTCAGGCACGTTCCATTGATGACGAAAAATCTGATATCTCTCAGTTCTTTGGACAGCAAGGGATTCAGCTGGTCGGGAAAAGATGGAGTCTTGCGGGTCTGGAAGGGTTCAAATCTGATTCTGAAAGGTGTCATGCGTGGTACTTTGTATTTTCTACAAGGTTCCACGGTTACAGGTTCAGCCCATGTTGCATCGTCAGAAGTTCACCAGGAGGATATGACTAAGTTATGGCACATGAGACTTGGTCATATGGGTGAAAGAGGGATGCAAATTCTGTCAAAGGAGGATCTTCTTGCTGGTCATAAGGTTAAAAGCCTAGAGTTTTGTGAACATTGTGTCTTTGGAAAACTACATCGCAACAAGTTTCCAAAGGCCATTCACAGAACAAAAGGCACTCTTGATTATATCCATTCTGATTGCTGGGGTCCATGCCGTGTTGAGTCTTTGGGAGGCTGCAGATTTTTTGTGTCCATGATTGATGACTACTCAAGGATGACTTGGGTGTACATGATGAAGCATAAAAGTGAAGCTTTCCAGAAGTTCAAGGAGTGGAAAATTTTGATGGAAAATCAAACAGGGAAGAAGATCAAGAGGTTGCGAACTGATAATGGGCTGGAATTCTGCTGGTCTGAATTTGATCAATTCTGTAAGGATGAAGGGATTGCTCGACATCGTACAGTCAGAAATACACCACAGCAGAACGGTGTAGCTGAGCGGATGAATCAAACACTTCTGGAGAGAGCAAGGTGCATGCTCTCTAATGCTGGGCTAGATAGAAGATTCTGGGCAGAAGCGGTTAGTACAGCTTGCTACTTGATTAACCGCGGACCACATACAGGCATACAGTGCAAAACACCTATGGAGATGTGGTCAGGAAAAGTTGCTGATTATTCAAATCTGAAAGCTTTTGGTTGTACGGCTTACTATCACGTCAGTGAAGGTAAGTTAGAACCAAGAGCTAAAAAGGGAGTATTTGTGGGCTACGGAGATGGAGTGAAAGGTTTCAGAATCTGGTCTCCAGCAGAAAAGAGGGTTATTATGAGCAGGAACGTTGTCTTTGATGAAAGTTCTCTGCTTAGAACCATTGTGAAGCCTACAACTACGTCAGAAACTGGGAGTCTTGATAAACAGGTGGAGTTTCAAGTCATTCAGAACGAGAGCGATTTGAAAGAACCTGAAGAGGAGGATCAAGAGCCACAGACAGAAACAGATATTCCAGAATCTATGCCATCAGATATCCATCGGAGTATAGCTCAAGATCGGCCAAGGAGGGTTGGAGTTCGGCCAACGTACGAGGTATGGTTTTGAGGACATGGTGGGTTATGCACTTTAGGTTGCTGAAGAAGTAGATACATCTGAGCCATCTACTTACAAAGAAGCCATTTTAAGTCTTGATTCTGAAAAATGGTTTGCTGCTATAGGAGATGAGATGGAGTCCCTACACAAGAATCAGACATGGGATCTGGTCATACAGCCTTCGGGGAGAAAGATTATTACTTGCAAATGGGTTTTCAAGAAGAAGGAAGGGATATCACCAGCAAAAGGAGTCATGTATAAAGCCAGGGTTGTTGCCAGAGGTTTCAACCAAAGAGAGGGAGTGGACTACAATGAGATCTTCTCACCAGTGGTCAGACATACTTCCATCCGAGTGTTACTAGCGATAGTTACACATCAGAATCTGGAGCTTGAACAACTTGATGTGAAGACAGCGTTTCTACATGGAGAGTTGGAGGAAGAGATATACATGACTCAGCCGGATGGTTTCCAAGTTCCAGGGAAGGAAAATCACGTCTGCAAGTTGAAGAAGTCCTTATATGGACTTAAGCAGTCTCCAAGGCAGTGGTACAAAAGGTTTGACAGCTATATGGTGAAGTTGGGCTATACTCGGAGCTCATATGATTGTTGTGTCTACTACAATAGGCTCAAGGATGATTCATTCATCTATCTGGTGCTTTATGTAGATGATATGCTGATAGCTGCAAAGAAGAAGTATGACATTCAGAAGCTGAAGGGTTTACTTAGTGCTGAGTTTGAGATGAAGGATCTGGGAGCCGCTCGGAAGATTCTAGGGATGGAGATCATTAGAGACAGAGAGAGAAGGAAACTTTTCTTGTCACAGAGAAGCTACATTCAGAAGGTCTTGGCGAGGTTTGGCATGTCTTCATCTAAGCCTATTGATACCCCCAGTGCTGCCAATATCCATCTCACTGCCATGTTCGCTCCACAGTCAGAAGAAGAGAAGGAGTATATGTCACGAGTCCCTTATGCCAGTGCCGTAGGAAGTTTGATGTATGCTATGGTCTGTACAAGGCCAGATTTAGCACATGCAGTCAGTGTAGTGAGCAGATTCATGGGACAACCAGGGAGAGAACATTGGCAGGCTGTGAAGAGAATTTTCCGGTACCTTAGAGGTACATCTGACGTTGGTCTCATTTATGGAGGTGATACTCAGTGCTTGGTTACTGGCTATTCTGATTCTGACTATGCTGGAGATGTTGACACAAGAAGATCGATGACTGGCTATGTGTTTACCCTTGGAGGATCTGTCGTCAGTTGGAAGGCAACTTTGCAACCTACAGTGACTTTGTCTACTACGGAAGCGGAGTACATGGCCTTGACAGAGGCTGCAAAAGAAGGGATTTGGCTGAAAGGGCTGGTTAGTGATCTTGGTCTGCATCATGATCAGGCTACGGTGTATTGTGACAGTTTGAGCGCAATTTGTCTAGCCAAGGATCAAGTCCATCATGAGAGAACCAAGCATATTGACGTAAGGTATCATTTTCTGAGAAGTGAGAAGAGAATCAAGGTGAAGAAAGTAGGAACTGCTGATAATCCTGCTGATATGTTCACAAAGCCGGTTCCACAGAGCAAGTTTCAACACTGTTTGGACTTGCTCAACATCAGAAGCTGTTAATTGCCCTGCGGGGCAACTCTGAGGAAGAGGGGGAGGCCTGGCACTATCATAGTGCGTCTGAAGAATCTGTTCGGAGAATTCAAGTCAAGGTGGAGATTTGTTGAATGCCTTGAATCGGACCCGTTACAACAGAAAGGACGGGGGTCTCGCTGCCCGATCAGCGAGTCGGGGGGTCCAGGGGGGCGACGCGTATTTTGGGCCCAAGCCTGTTAGGGCGTAGCTTAGCACTATATATAGACGCTATGGCAAACCCTATTCTGTAAATTCTGTTCTTGCCTCTCCATAATAAAACTGCTCCCCCTCTTCCCCGTGGACGTAGCCAATTTATTGGTGAACCACGTAAATCTGTTGTCTTGTTTTTCGCGTTTATATTTTCTCGTATTATCTCGAATTCCGCATAACAACTAATGTTTGTTCTTTGGCATTGATTTTTGTTTTGTTAGTCTTTAGCATTTTGATTTCTTGTTTCCATTCACAATAATTCTCTTTAAAAAAATAATTTAGTAAATCCTCACTCTTTTAGCTTCTTTTAATAATTTTTAAATGTTATAGAGTAAAATATTTGTAGATTCATTATGTATCCAATACTGTACAATTTGAGTTAGGTCGCAAGGTTTGTTTGTATGCTCCATAGACTACTCCGTCTTCTTCGTTAGTATTATTTGAGAAATTATGTGATTACATGTAAAGCCATGTGTGCAATTTTATTTTATTTTTATCAGTGTTATTGCTTGTTAACAGTAAGGATCTAAAGTTGTTTCCATCCTTCCAAATTTATTGCCTAATCATCAACCATGATTCCCTGTATCCCTTCTTATATTTTTATATTATAGAAGTTTTTGCTTGCCGTCATTAGAATACTTTCTCTTCCTAAAATGAAAACATACAGCCAGCCAGCTACACTACTGACATACTATCTCTTATGTCTCATCTTCTCAGCTTGCAGTCATCAAACATTATTATACCAACAATCTTCAAAAACTAAGCATGAGAATAATACATTGGGGAATGGAAGTGCAAGAGTCTTGGTAAAATATAAGGAGTATAATGTAGGAGTGTGGTCTCGTATAATTGGGTTATTTTTCAATTGTACTCCAGGAACCCATTTCACCCAAAGAATATCGTAATTGTCATCTTAATGTAGTGATCTGTTGCATCTAGATAGTTCATCTTAATATAATATTCCACTACCACGAGTAGCGCTCTCCTAATTCTGTGAGGACGTAACTTGATACACAACAAGCCCATTACGATAAAATAATCTTCTCATGCTGAAGAGGTAATGAATAAGAATTTAAATTGGGAGAAGAAACGAAATTTACTTAGTTATTGCGCTAATCTAATACCTTTAGTTTTTTAGGAATTAGATAACACTTTGTATTAGCACTTCGTTACTTACATGTTCTGTTATTTCCACATACTATAAAAGAAAAAGTAAGATCTCTTGAATTTTTAATATTATATTGAACTATATATGGTTGTTTGTTCTTTTTCATATGCATTGTGGAAGTTTCTTCTTGTTTTCACTTCCTCTGTCAATGGGTTTAGCATATATACTACATATGCCATGAAGCTTGATTATTACCCCCCCCCCCCCC
>NC_028642.1:16690098-16812953 GCF_001406875.1 Solanum pennellii | reverse complement strand
TTTCCCCCCCCCCCCCAATTGTAAAGACTTCAATTTAGTGTATACTCTTTACCCTCTCAAACACCTTTTTTATTTATCCACCTTGCTTAATTTATTCTAATATCAATGAATTCTACTAAGCCTGTTATTCTTGTTTGGTTCATTTATTTTGAAAGGTTCTTTATCAATGGTTTGAGCCTCAACCTGGTACCTTCTTAAGAGATAATTTTATCAAATATCGAGTGAACTCCATTCCCTGGAAAAAGGGTGCCTTTTAAAATGTGTTATTGTTTCTTGAGCTTTGAGGGACAGATTACCCACAAATAATAGGATTTTCAAGATGGAGATTAACCAATCTTCTGGATGTTGTTGTTGCTCCTCACCTGCTATGGAATGGAACATTTTGTCTATAGTTGTGTGCTTGTCCAGAAACAATCGAAAATCGTACATATCGTGTTTGGTATACATTGGTAAATTTCCATACATACAAATTTAGTAACTGATTAAATATTAGGAGGCATGATTATTTGATTGCTTTGATCTATAAATTATTCCTATCATTACTACTTTAAAAATTTGGAGAGTAAGACGTAGGATAACGTATGGTACTGAGAATTTAACCAAAATTTATATTAATCTAAATGAAGTAGAAAATAGAAGTTCAAAAACATCAACTTGGGACACAATTGGGAGGAGATAATTTTTAATTTTAAAGACAAATTAGTGCCGAGAAGGCTAATTTTGTAAGCTGAATCTGAACTTCAGGTAGGCGTGTCAAAAATAAATGCTAATTGCAATTGTAGAAATGACAAGTGTGGTGGAGGAGGTATTTTCATGGACAAAGATTGTTGATTGATATCTATTTTCTTGTATGTTTATAACCTCTATTCATTTATCGTTAACATAATATCATATATTTTGTTTTTTTTTCAAGATTCTATGATGTCTAAGATCACATTTGCGTATCAATTGAAGATGAATCTGGTGACTCTTCGTCAGTAGATTTTTCAAAGATTTACATGGATGAAGTGGGTGGGGGTTAAGAAGGCATGCATATATGGTCTTGGTTCGCAAGTAGTATTCATTGAGAACATTGGTTCATCGCCTTCTTCAACTACTCAACTCAAGATTGTAGTTTTGATGCTGGAGTGAATGAATACATTCAAGAAATGAACGAGGAGATGAAGCATAAGATGAGCGAACATCTACATTAAGACTCAAAAAAGGTGGCACAAATTTTTAGATGGGTAAAAAATCATGTAAAATTAAAAATAAGGAGCCACGAGCTCAAACATTCCACAAAAAGCAGTAGAATACACCTTTTAAGATAAAAAATTCTGTATATAAATAGGAAAACACTCACAAAAAAGGTTACAAAAGTGGACCTCACCCCCACCTAAAAAAAAAATCTTGAAATGCAAACACAATGATATCAAAAAGTCAAAACAAAAGTAAGAAAGAGAGGGAGGTAGAGAGGGGATCCTTTGTACACTGTCGCTCCATTTGTCTAGGCATTAGTTCCGTATGCATCACTCTGGTTCTGTGTTACAGTATCCGGTGTCTTCTCAGAAGAAACAACATTACTAGATCCACTTGGAGATTTCAAGGGTGTATCCTCCATGAAGGTATGTATGGCTATATAGAATCTCTAGGATCATGAAGGAATATAGGGGCCTGGGGTAGTGGTATCCATGTTAGAAATGGGCTTCTTTCCCTTGTATTTTCCTTTCCCACAAGATGTGGGGGTTTATTTACTTTTTACTTCAAGATGCTGCTGCATACTCATTTATTGTGATCCCATTTTCTTTTTTTCTAGGTTGAATATTTCTCCTAGAAAATTCTGGACTAGCCATATCTGCAAATCATTATGAAAATTTAATAAACAACTAAATCTAATTCGTAGAAAACCAGTTGCTGACAGACTATATGAACTAGTCGGCAAGTTGTCAAATTGCATTGGCGAGCTGGATCGGGTTCCCCAAAGGTGTTGGATGTTAAATTTTGGGAAGTCGGCAATGCGAAAGTCCTTTCAATGGATCAGTGATAACTATCATCGAGCAATAGTAGTCCTCTTGAACTACACAAAAGGTTCAGCGGTGCAGAAAAAGGGCAATCAAGAAGACTTTTGGAATGTCCATGAGTGCCTTTGGTGAACTCAAGCTTCTCGCTGAATGTTACCAAAAATTAAAAATCAAAATTTACACAAATGGTGAGACTCAACCCACCACAAATAAATACTATTTGTCCTGAAGTGCAAATGATATAAAAATATCCAAAAAAAAAAATCAAAATAAAAGAGATAGAAAGGTAAAAAGGGGATAATGTCTAAGTAGTCGATCCATCTATTCGGGTATTAGATCTTGTTGCATCAGCCTAGACTAAGGCCTCAATGAATGGAATCTCTTCTATAAAACCAGCTCCACTAGCAGAAGCAAAAGTTGCACCTTCCATGGTTGTGTTCAAAACCCTTGATCTCTCCCCCTCTTTGTCCCGTGGGTTGGTACTCTAGTAGGCATGTAATAAATGGATGCCCGAAGGGGAGTCAACACGTAATATATAAGCCGCACTCATATAGGGGATATCTCTCTCCAGTATAGCAGCTTTCATGTAAGCTGGATGAGAAAGATGTCCCATCTTGAGGTTCATTGCATGAGTTATCGTGGGATGCAGGGAGGAAGTGGTTATGCCTGCATCATGTGAAGCATGGCAGAATTACTTTAGTGCCTGGAGTTCGGAGTGGGCAAAGATGCCCATGTAGGGATCACACCTATATCTACCTCGTGTGATGAACCTACCGGAGCTTCCCTCTTCTTGTAAGACTAATATCTACAATAATATACCTTAGTATGACGAATGTTAGTGGATGATCAAGGTATCACCTCTAAATCTCTTATAGTATGTCGGGGGACCTCAACATGTCGGTGTAACTCCGTGATCAATAATGGAAATTTTAGTGAGGTCTTGCTCAATTTGGCCCTCATGGCCATCTCATATGATGATAGAAGAACTAGATGGTTGCACCTTCTAGATATGATGGACCCTAAGCATGCCACCATATAATGGAAGAGGATAAAATTGTTCTCTCATGGCATAATTGGGCTTCTAATAAAGGAAAACCATTATCGCGCAAAAACAATCAAGTCTTTCTTCTCAAAAGGAGATCTAGTCTCAATCCATCTTGAGGTGGTCTTTGAAATAGTTGGTGCTAACCTGCTTTTCAGATCATCCACAGATTAAGCAATATGTAATCCCTTTAGAGTGAAGAGTTATATCCAGAATTGTCTTTTACAATTACTATTGTACTTGACATCCATTTCTCAAACTATACTGACTCCACTGGTCTAGACTCTCTACTCTTCTTACTTTCTCTAGGGAACCTGATCACCATAAGATGAGTAAAACTCACTGACCCAAGATTTCATATACAGTTCTCGGGGCCTAATGAATTGCTCGAACAAGTGGAATTTGAGGGTCATCCTCACATCTTAATATTTCACCTAAAAAAATTCTGTAGATAGTAAGTTCTCATCAAGGATAGTTTGTGAGTCATCTCCTTTCAATCATTTTAGAATTATAGGAAGAGCAATGACATGAAGCACACAATTTTTTGAAGGTTCAAGAGTTGGCACTGATTTTGTTGCGAGAGGAGTAACAGTTAAGGGAACTCTGGTATATGTATGTTGAGATCCAGCCCATATCTCATCCCTTCTTGAGATCAAAGGTTACTTGTATTTAGGCTCCGATAAATCAGCCCGGTGTTAACAACCACTCTCTTAGTTGTGTTCTTCTTTCTTTTGCCTTTTTCTTTGGGTGGGAGTTCTTGCCTTCTCTTCTTTAAAAGACTTGATCCACCTTCTTTTATAGTAATGCCCTGTGCTTTCTTCTTGGGAGCCTATCTACATTTGCTTGCCATACCCGCAACGTTTTTAGAATAACTTAATCATAGTCATATAAATTAATTTGCTTGCATTGGTGCTCGCCATGCTACTCGACGATTCGCCAAATCTGTTTGGCAAGCGAAGTGAGGCTCGCCGAAATGATTTGTTCAAATATTGTGTCAATTCGGCGAAGTAAAGATCCACTGGTTGATGGCTTTGAATTGACTCCTAGAATTATAGATTAATAAAGGATAATATAATATACCGTATTGAAGATTTATCCACCAAATTCGGACTCAAAAACATGGAGAATTGATTGTTATCCTTGAAACATGAAGGTCTTTCAACGGAGGATTTGTGTAGTGAGAGAATTTAGAGAGAAGGAGAGTTTTTTTTTAATTTCTAATTGGGTGTTGGGTTTTTTTATTGGGGAATGTGTGTAAAAGGACTTCAAAACTATACATTTGAAACCCCTAAAAAAATCCAAAACACCACAACACTAGGTTGACCTTTAAAGGAAGTCCATCTTGACTTATACTGACGCAGTCACAATTGAGACATTGATGCAGATTTCAGAGGAACCTCCACTTATTTTTGACTCAAAGAAACACATAAAAACTTGAACAACATACTAGAACACACCAACAAATAAAAGACTAGTTTTGAAATGTCTTGGTTGTCCGTTGACGTTTGACCTCCAAATTCTTTAAAACTTACTTCAAGAACTATTCTACGCTATTTTTAAAAGTTATTAACTTATAAAACTTATGTGAAGCTTTAGTTTGTCCTAGTTAATTATTAGGGTGTTATAAACTCATGAGTAAATACTATTGTTAATTTAACACACCTAGAAGAAGAGGTAATGAGGAAAGAAACACCACCTTACTATTTATCGCATCCCTTCCCTACAACATTACTCTTATATTCCATGAATATATTTTCATATTTGGGATGTAAAGCTTCACAGCATAGTGAGTTATAATAGTGTATATATATTAAGAACCATTCTAGTTTCATTACTCAAACAACTAGGTACATCACTAGAAGTGATTTCATTATGTTCGAATGAGATATTGTTCTTAAAGTGGGAATCATCAACCAATAGAGAAGAACTAAGACATAACAATTCACCCTCAAAAAGACACATATCAATTTTCAAAGAATTTTCAAGGATATTATCTATATGAGAAAAACAAACAATTGTATCTTCCACAGAAGATATGCTTAACGAGTGACTCCTATGAAATGATCAACATTATCATTAGTACAACCAAGTTGAGGTTTCTTAATAACACTACAACAACCCTAAAAAAGTGAACTACACTCACAAACAGGTTGATCAAAACAATCATAAAAAATATTATGAGCTAGAATTCAAAGCCTAGCCATCAACACTAAGCTAATAGTTAACTTCACTGTAATTTCCAATAAAATTCACACCTTACAATATGGCATCAACAATATCTACAAAATACATACACATGAGATCCTCCTACCAAAGGTTATTCTAAGGCTCACATGATTGAGTGATTTTATATATATATATATATATATATATATATATATANAAGCTTCGCTCCTAAAAGCACCTTCACCTATGAGTCACTTTAGAGATAGATAAAAGCACGGAATTAGTACAAACACATGTACTAAGTATGACATAATGTTTAAAATCATGATAACAAACATTTAATCGTAATATGCTCTTTTTGATTAAAACATCATAGTATAAGCATAAAAACAACATTTAACACTTTAGAAACAGATAAGATAACACTTAAACATTTTATCACAATTTAAGGACGTTACAGTGAACTATGTCACTGTTACAGTGAAGTTCTTCAACTACACAATGATCCCTTTTAAATATGCAACCTTCTCACAAAAAGTTATCCTAAGACTCACTTAAGTAAGAAAAGAGAGAACACCCATACACCATATCTAATCACACCTAAATGATCCTTAAGACTACCTATAATGAGATAAATATACTTACAATACACCAAACACACCATATGAAATCCTTTAGACTATCTATAGTAATATCAATCTTTTTTCATACAATAGCATACATATATATGTGTGTATATATATATATATATATATATAATATGACATTCTCCTCCCAAAGGTTAGTAAAAGTGTTAATAATTCAAGAAGAGAACACCCATACCCCCGCTCCAAGATTACCTAAATAATCCTTAAAACTACTTTAAGTTTTCCTATCTAGAGTTATTCGTAAGACTTCCCTAGGTAAGACACGAAGTGACCATTCCTATGCCCCCCTTCATACCTTAACTATGCAACCCTTAAACTACTCTAGGTAACTACTAATTCATTAACATGCTTTCAAACATAAGTCATTATCTTTATTAGGAGACATTGAACACATAAGTACATTCAAGTAATGGTCTGACAGAATACCTAGGGACTCACTCAATAACATCTTCAAAGCCTAATCGTGCAATGTCTTGATAGAGTCCCATATCACCACCTGAACTCCATAGAACTTATCCATTACTAGTACGTATTCCATATGATGAAAATAGGTAATAACCGACATAGCCATACTAGCTATGCATGGTCTCCGGAGTCAAAAACCTACTCCAATGGAGGGTGTTCAACTTGCCTATGGAAGAACTAGGACACATCCCATGTAGGCACATTCTTAAGGATGATGAAGGGTTTAATTGTGCTCTATCCTCATCCTTTACTAGAGCTACATCCCACACCATACTCACTTGGTGCTAGCCTTTGTTCTCATAAAGTAGTACATAAAGATGTTCCATATCTAGTTCACAACCCAATAATATTAGACCTTACGGAAGAGGGTCAACTAAGGCTAACTACAATGGTCAAGAGGATAGCTCAATGAATTTCCTAAGAATGATTTCATGCTATTCCAGCCAATCAACCCTAAGTCCACCATTCATATAAGAAGGATACCATTACGACTTTCAACATCAAGCGTATCATAACCGTCCAACTAGGTTGAAGGTTCCACATAAAGTACCTTCTTAACTATGTTGAAGGTCTCATGTCAATCATACATACAAGACAAATAAGATTTAGCATACTAAGTCAAGAAATCATATTCACATTGTACATGTATCAAATAAGGGACACAAGTCTACCAAAACAAGACACACACATACTTCATCATATCACATATAGAATATCATTCAAGAGAACATGGGTATAACAAACATTCTCTATGGGTCATCCTACGCACTACGATAATACCATCAATCTAAGTATCACAAGTCTCATATAATATATCAAGAAAATCATACTTCATCATCAAGTAATGCATTTAATGACTACATTATAGTCTACTAGACACACATATCATTAAGTAGAAGGTCTCATAGTTTGACCCCGCATCAGGACATAAATCATCTAAACTGTCACAATAAGCACATATTCAAGTAATTAAATCATAAATCCATAATACCTAACGTAATGCCAACGAGGCCACATTGATTCACAATTCATATATCAATGCCGACAAGGCCACATAATTCAAAAGTATAGCACATAAGCACCGCAACCATAAGTGAACCATATCAAGCATCATCATCATCATCATCGAAGAACTACACTATACCACATAGATAAAGTTAGGTCGACACACCATTATTGCAACCTCATCACTCCAATCCATATCCAACTTTACCAACACAATAGTCAAAGGCCCTTACCAATAGCCATGATCAACAACCCAATCTAATATTACAATATTCAATGAATAAAGGATAATACAACCTGAATTTTAGAATTTAAGTAGGATTACTAAAAAACTGTAACATGATTCTATTGTAATTAAGTAGACCTAATAAAACTACATAAGAATTAAATGATATTAAGACATAATCAAACCATACACAAAGTAGTCAAATATAGGGTTGTATGAATTTAATGGTTTCATAGTGTTTTCAGTGTAAAATCATCAAACTAACATCAATACAATCAATATACAATGATTCAAAATGATTTATGCAAGAAACCATGGGTACATTACTAAATAGGAAAATTTAATCTTTTGAAAGACTTTGAAAATCACTTTGATTATTGGATCCTTGAAGAAAAGAGATTCAAGGATGAAGACAAATCCTGAATTAATGCTTGACCACGAATTTGGCGAAGAATTGATGAAGAATCACCAAAGAAATCTTTAATCCAAGCTCTATGTTGCGTAGGTCCACAGACGGGTTGTCATGGCTGGCCGTCAATGGATTCAGACACTTACCTTTGGGATCTTAAGCTCCCTAGTCTATGTTCTAACCTATGTCTCCCACCTACGGGGCGTTATTCCCACCTATTGGGCGTCGATGCCCTCTGTAGGTGAGGCTTGTCTAGACATACATGACCCAAATGACGGGCCTTCCTGAATGAGCCTTGGTTTGTCCTTGGGTAATTTTTCCCGGACCTTTTTAACCCGAATATGTTTGTATACTATTTTAGGACTTCATACATTAATTTCATAACAAACAAACACTTAAAACTTAATGAAACACGATAAGGCACACAAGGCGTTTCAAGGCAAACCTTTCGAACACCATGGACTTTCTTTGACAATTTACCTCCAAAGTACATGAAACTTTAACCATTGCCTCCTAGAATCAATATAACCCATTTTAAGACTTGAAAACATCAATACACAAGTTTTAGACTGTAGTTACAACTAAGTAATTTTAGAGGTGTTACACAATCACTCATATTGACACACGTTGTTTGCCTCTAAAATTTGTGTGATTAATATTGAAGATTGCTTATCTACATAAACAAAATCAAACAGACTCGAGTCAACAGTTTTCTACATAAAAGAAAAAAAATCAAAAAGAAAAGAACCAACTATGAAATAATTTTCAAGAACCTATCGTAAAGAAGTAGGTAATTACAAGTTGAAAATCAATTTAGGAATCTTCGTTTTTAACAAGAATCAAAAGAGACAAACTATGAATTTAGAACCTATGATTAAAAGGGTCATAACATGAGCTTTCGATCATCAAATGAAATTTTTTCTTTGCCTAACGTGAGGTTCAGTTCGCCAGCGAAAAGATAGGATGTCAAATCTTGTCAATCATACAAGGCAACTCAGCAATCTTTGTGGAAGTTCTGTAGTGAGCTGAGTGGATTCAGCAACCAGGGTTAGGTCACAAAATTTCACTACAGCACAACCAAAATTAGTGCCAAATCTATGACATAACGTCCCAAAGCGAGAGGTGTTATGTAAAGTAGAAATAGTGAGTATTTTGTTTTTAGTGTTGGCCAAATATAATTAGGCCATGTGTAAAGTAAATGTCGGCCACTTACATTGGCCAGATATGTAAATTTAGTAGTATAAATAGAGGGTTATCCCTCATAATAAGATCATCCCCTGATCCCTTTTCCTCTACAACTCTCTCTCTCACTCTTAATTCCGCTTCCACCCACATTTTTGTTGCTTCAGATTTGTTTTCCATAGTTTATGTTTTTATTATCTAGCTCTGATACCAATGTGGGTGGAAGCGGAATTAAGAGTGAGAGAGAGAGTTGTAGAGCAAAAGGGATCAGGGGATGATCTTATTATGAGGGAGAACCCTCTATTTATACTACTAAATTTACATATCTGGCCAATGTAAGTGGCCGACATTTACTTTACACATGGCCTAATTATATTTGGCCGACACTAAAAACAAAATACTCACTATTTCTACTTTACATAATGGCCTCTTCTTTTTATTTCTGGCCGACACACACTATTTACTTTATGACTAAGAAGACAAAATACTTTTTACATAATTTGGCCTTTTATGGCCGACGCAAAACGACAAGATAATTACAATAATACTATTATTACATTACATAAAGTATCTTATTTTTGCAAGTTATCTTATTCCAGTTGTACTTCAGGGATTATGTCATCACCTTGGTTACATTTAGAACATATATGGTCTGGATATTTATGACCAACTAACTTGCAATATCTTGTCATTAGTTCTTCAGAGATGAATCCTTGTTTTATTGGGTGTCGCCAAATGTCCCTTCGCTACATATAGAGTGCTATTAAATATTAAGTTTGTGGTACCCACCTTCCTTGGCCTTTAGTTTTTATGATTTTATTTAAATTAACTTTTCATAAACACTTGTAATATTTATCTCTCTTTAATTTTTTTTAATCATATAAGTATGTTAAACTTAAAAAAACCTTACTTTGTTATTCCAACAAGAACAACATAAATTTTACGAAGACTTTAAGGGAATCGATATCCCAAGCAAACCCAATTTTCGAACAAGGTTCAACAAACGCATACCAAGCTTTCAAAAACCCACATATGGAGTTAAGGCTTACAACAACAATATAAAAAATCAGTCTTCCCTAAAATGGTTTCCGAAAGGCCTATTTATAGTTTTTGGCATTAATACATTGATGGTCCAAAAAGCAACCGGAATGGGCAACTGGGTGAGCTATGTCGGGGATCACCCAATGCATTTGGAGAGTCGCCTTCTATCTAGCAATATGAACATAACATTTTCTTCCTCCCTTGATGGCTACTATAAATTTTGGTGGTTTGGGAGTCAATGTGTGATGCGCCAAGTGTCATCCTTTTTGGCTCAATGGTATGCCTTATCTTGCAGCTCATTGGTGATCTTGGAACCATCACAAAAGATTTTTTCAATGCGCCAAATTTCCATTAACATGCCGAATGGATTACATTATTTACTTGCTACTCCAGTCTTTGTTATGTCTCCCAGGATCTAAGTAATCATCCAAGCATGGTGTTTCCCAACTAGGAGCTCCTTCAAGGTGTGTATGTGACCATGCAAGTCATGGAATCCCTCCCCGTCATCCTATGTGGTAGAAACCCTCAATCATTGTGAGAAAACCATCAAAGCATTGAAGTTCGTAAATAGATAGACTTGAGGCAATCTGGAATGCGTCAAACCAGAACCTACAGTTATAAGAAAATGTAGATAATATAGGTTATAAAAACTAATGTACTAAGTATGGATGAAATTCTTCTAATAATTAAATCATGTTAAAAGGGACATTTAGTTTAAATATTGAACTTTGTAAAGTTTAAAAAGCTTCATGCACAGTTAGAGTAATTACATAGTCAAACCATTTAATAAGCAACCCTAAGATACCATAATAATTCATAACTTACCTTAACCTAATACATAACCAAAACTCATAGATAAGGAATCATTCATGTTGATATATCTTAATAAGTATAGTAACACTTAGAACCAATCCATATATTTCAGACATAGTTTCATATATCTTCATTGCAAATGGAAACCACACAATAAACCATTTAAAATTCCACTTGTGCAATGTGTAAGTGAAGTCCCATAACGACACTCCCTCTTTAAAGATTCACACAATCATCACAAGAGTTGGCATCACTTGGTTAATGGGACCAAAGAGGTAAATTATACGTTTCATTGCACATGGTTCTCGGTAAGATCATCACACAAGGTATAAACACAAAAGTCAAACACATCTCCACACTTTCGCTAGTGTACAATGTTCATAACAAGAGACTTAATTCGATTCTTGGCTAGTCACAACGGGATGCATATAGTTCACATATTATATATGCAACTTTATCAGTCCTCATCTTAAATTCACATTTAATGTCTGTTAGATTATGACAACTATTTAAGTTACCTTTAAAAAAGAACATCTACATTAAGCCTAAAAGTACACAACTTTTTGGATGGGTCGAAAATCATGTAAAATTAAAATAAGGGGTAGAAGCTGAAATATTCCTCCAAAAGAAGTGGAATACACACTTTAAGCTCAAAAACTCATTATATACAACTTGGATAAAACTGACAAAAAAGGTCACAAAAGGTGGGCCTCAATTCACCTAATCAAAAACATTTATCCTCATATGCAAAGAAAATGATATCAAAAAGTCAAAAGAAAAGTAAGACAGAAAGCGATGTAAAAAGGGGATCCTTTGTATATAGTAGCTCCAACTATCTGGGCATTATTGCCCTATGCATCTCTCTTGTTCTGTGTGACTGTATCCGGTGTAACCTAGGAAAAAATAGCATTAATAGACCCACTTGGAGATTTTAAGGTTGTATCCACCAAATAGTTATGTATCGCTACATAGAATCTCCAGGACAATGAAGGAATATAGGGGACTTGAGGAGTAGTATCTATGTCAGAAAAGGGCCTCTTTCCCTTGTATTTTCCTTGTCCACAAGATGTTGTGGTTTATTTACTTTTTGCTTTAATATGCAGTTGCATGCTCATTTATTGTGATCAAATTTACATTTCTTCAGGGTTGAATGTTTCTTTGAGAAAATTCCACACTAGCCATATCTACAATGCATTATGAAAAAATTTTAAACAACTAATTCTAATTCCTAGAAACCAGTTGTAGAAAGTCTGTATGAACCAGTTAGCGAGTCTCCAAATTGCTTTGGCGAGCTAGATCCAATTAACTAAAAGAATAGGATATGAAATTTTATGAAGTCGGCGATGCAGAAGGAATTTCAATGGATCGATGACAACTATCGGTGAGCAAGAGTATACCGATGAAAGTTGCACTGAACAAAAGGCTTAGGGGTGCAAACAAATGGTGTTATGGAAGAATTTTTGGATGTCACTGAGTGCCTTCTATGAACTCAAGCTTCTCGCCGAATGTTAAAAAAAATCAATCAATGAAAATGTACACAAATGGTGAGCCTCAAACAATCACAAATAAATGTTATTTTCCTTAAGTGCAAATGATATTAAAATATCCAAACAGTAAATCAAAATACGAGAGACAGAAAGGTATAGATGGGATCATGTCTAAGTAGTCTATCACTCTATCCGGGTATACTTTCCTGCTGCATAAGCCTGAACTTAGGTCTAAATGACTGGAATCTCTTCCAAAGAACAAGCTGCACAAAAGAGAATCAAAAGATACACCTACCATGGTTGCCTTAAAAACGACATCTATCATAATCTCATTTGTCCTAGCAAGGTCTCCAAGGTCACTCTCAGTCTCTGTGGGGTGAGGTTGATCTCTCAAGATGATATCCTCGTGTACAACTATCTGCTCTTCGTAAATATAAGTATCTAACTAATAAACTCCAGCATACACAAATGTAATTCAACCTTTGAGTGTTGGGAGGATGTAGTTGTGCCTCCAACATGTGAAGCATGACAAAAGTACCTGAATGCCTTGAGTATGGAGTAACAAAAGATGCCTCTGCAGCGATCACACCTATATCTACCTCATGTGATTAACCTAGCAAAGATGCCCTGTTATTGTAAGCCTCATATCTAATATATTCTACCTCAATATGCTAAATGTCAGTGGATGATGAGGGTATCACCTCTAAATCTCCTACACCATCCCGGGGGACCTCAACATGTCAACACAACTCCATGCTCAATAATGGAAATTGTAGTGAGATCTTCCACTATTTGGCCCTCATGGACATCTCGTTGCACCTTGTAGATATGAAGGACCCTAAGCATGCCACCGTATAATGGAAGATGACATGATTGTTTTGTCATGGCATATTCGATCTTCTAAAAAAGGAAAATGAGAATCGAGCAGAAACTCTAAAATCTCTCTTCTAAAAAGTATCTCTAATCATATTGCATATTGGGGTGTTTTCTTAAATCGAATGTGCTAACCTGCCTTTAAGATCATCCAATCACTGAGCAATATGTAATCCTTTTATAGAGAAGAGTTCTTTCAAGAACAGTGTTGATGCATTCACTATTGCACTTGACTTCCATTCCTCAAACTATTACCGACCCTACTAGTTTAATCTCACTACTAATCTTACTTACTCTAGGGAACCCGATCACCATAAGATGAGTAAAACTTACACACCAAAAATTTCATATACGGGTCTCAAGCCCTAATGAATTTCTTGAACATTTTGAATTTGAGGGTCTTCCTCACAACTTAATATTTCCCCTAGAAACATTATGCAGATAATAACTTCTCCTCAAGGATGGTTCGTGGGCCTTTTCTTGCTATCATTTTAGAAGCGTAGGAGGAGCAATGAAAGGGAGCACTCAGTTTTTTGAGGTTCCAAAGTTAGCAATGATTTTGTTGCGGGAAGAGTAACAATTAAGGGAACTCTTGTATATGTAGTTTGAGATCCAACCCATATCTCATCCCTTCTTGAGATCAACGGTTAATTGTCTTCAAGCTCCGATAAATTAGCCTGGTGTTAACAACCACGATACAGAGGTACGCCTATATGAAACACGACATTGAACCCGAAGGGGTCTCATATGACTTGTTAGAATAATCATGAACACCAGTAAATTGAAATGATGCATAACTTAAAATCATTACAATGGAAGTCGTTTTCATAAAAGAAATATAAGATTCTAGACCTTATCTCCAAGAAACCATTTAATACAATCAAATATAATCTTTGGGTCATAGAACAACATAGACATTAAAATAAAAAGTAAAAAAGGAAATTAGAAATTAGTAAGCTTTTTCGTGAAAAATGGGGATTAACCACGTTTTGAGAATAGTCAATCCACGCTTTACATAGAAATAGAAGTTAACCTGAACGAACAGAACCTACGCTTAAAAGAAAATGCAGAAAATATGGGTTAGCACAAATATTGTACTAAGTATGGAAACCATGCATAAAAATCCTTAATTCATGTAAAAAGGGTCATTTAGTGGAATACGTGCACTTTGTGAAGCTTATGAACCATCACGGACATTTAGAATAATTATGTAGTAAACCCATTTTATAAGAAAACCTAGGCTACCATAATCATGCATAACTAACCTTGACCTCATCTATCGCAAACAATCATAGACAAGGAGTCAATCATGTTCATATCTTATATATGTAAAGTAACTATTACAAACAATTCATATCTTGCATATATAGTTTCATATATATTCATAGCATAACGAAATCATACTATAAGACCTTGAGAAACCATAGTACATAACTCATGTTATTGTCTCATAACTTAGAAATAATATATATCTTGCATACATTGTTTCATGTATACTCATAGCATAAGGAAACCACACCATAACCCCTTTAAAAGTCCACTTGTCCAACGTATAAGTGAAGTTACATACTCCACTCACACTAAGCAAAACTCATTGAGAAGACATAAGTATAGCTCATATTCATAATCATATTCATAATACATGTTCATTTTTCTTGTTTAAAGTTCATAATTGATGTAATGCATACATTAAATCATAAAGAATCATTTAATAAGAGAATACACCATAATAACCCTCAAATTTGTCTTTTGGAATGCGTGAATGAAGTCCCACACCCCACTAATGATATGATGAACCTTTTGCGAAACAGAGTAATTACTTATGTTCTTTCCGTAGTTCATTTCTTGTTCATATTCGTGTTCATTTCATGAATGTAAAATAGCCTAAACATACATAGAGCATTAATCTGCATGGCATCCGGTATCACGCATCATACGAGCCCTTAGAATAATCATGAACATAAGTAAATCAAAAATATGTGGAATTATAATTTTTTTTACTATGGAAGTATTTTTCAGAAAAGAAATCTAATAGTCTAGAGATTGTCTAAAAAAAAACAATCAAATACAATCGGGTACATACTTAGTGCTATAGAACTTTTACAACATAGTCTTGAAAATAGGAAGTACAAAAGGAAACTAGAAATGAATAAGCCTCGTCTTTGAACAATGAGGACTCACCAAGCTTTGAGAGTAGTCAACCCAAAAGTGACTTGAAAGGAGATATAACCTCAACGACCATGATGCAATTCTCACAGTAAGAATCACAATAATGTTGGAAAACAAGAAGGATAGAAGAAGAGACACAATAAAAGAAACAATTGGCAACAAAAGGATGTATTAAATCTAATAACCTCAAATTTTTAGATCCTAACAAGCACCTAATTTGGATAAATAGATTGAAACAAAAAGGAAACAAAGAGAAAACTATGGGTATGTTAAACCCAAATACCTCACTTCATTAATCCAACAAGGAGCGCATAACACCAAAATGACCTCAATGGAATTTATATCCTAAGCCACTCCTTCTTCTAAACAAGGTTCAACATAAGCATACAAAGTTTGAAACACTCATAGAATGAATTTATGTACATAGGAACACTAATTAAAATGAGTCTTCCCTAAAATGAACCACTCAAGGCCTTTTTATCGTTTTAGGCATTATTACAAAGATTGGCCAGAAAATACCCGAAATGGGCTATTAGGCAAGCTAAGTCATGGATTAACCAATCCTTATTGCGAGTCATTGACCAGTGAGCGCTATGAACTTCACGTAGGCTCCCTTTGAGTTCGTCCTCTTGCTTAGTTAGGTCTCCCACGCTCTACTCTATAATCCAAGCATATTGATACCCAACTTAGAGATTTTTCAAGGTGCATATATGACCATGCAAGGCATGGAACTCCCTCCATTTCAAACATATGTCCCCAACACCCTCAATAATTGTGAACACTCCATCAAAGCATTGATGTTCTTGAACGGATGGACTTGAGGAAATGTGGATCACAACTTTCTCCATATCTTTAGAAGAATTCTTCATTGAATCTATAAATATAAAAACCATATAGAGAGACAAAAAAAAGATCCTCTAATGGTTAGCGTTAGAAATAGATATATCAACTCCCTACGAAGGATGCATAAGTTTAACATATAACAAAGCATCAAAATAATAAACCAAGGGTTTAAAACCCATCAAAGGAAGATATACTTGGCTAAGTAATCAACATTGAAAAAGGGGTTGAGCGAAGAACTAATACACTTAAGCAAATTCTTATGTAAGCCCTCGTTGGTTCCGCATTCAAAAAAGTACAAGGCCTCCTTTATGTCTAGCAGCAAAAGAACACTCACATCCCTATGTGCAAAGGCATAAGTAGTGTTGACCTAAGTTAAGACCCCTTCCATTGCACTATATAACTTCAAGTGAGTAATTATTCCCTATTCATGAGGAGGATCACATATGTAAGTACTCCCCACCCACATTAGTTAACATACCTCCTTCAAGCACATAAGATCAAGTAATATCACAAAAGAAAATTCATAAAAATGAAAGATGGTGTTACAACTACACTCATAACACTTAAAGTCGACACCAGGGTCAAATGGAAATGAATTATATAGGATAAAGTAAAGGAGACTCTAATTCCCATTTTACGGCACTACTAACATAAGGTAGGCAACATGCACAAGTATAAGTATCATCATATAAAGTAGATAAAAGTGTGTCCTCGAATCCAAACCTTGTAAAACCATATAGATCATTAGAAAGAATATTATCTTCTTAGCTTAATTTTTAGTACCAAGGTTAGAATTTCGCACATTTAATCGAAGAGACTCAAACTCAAGGAACTACGAAACATTTGTTATTGTCATGGCTATTAATCCCACAAATGGAGAATAAGGAAAATGTTTATCCTTATAAACATCATTGAAATACCACTCAAAAGATGATACTCCTAGTAGTTCAAATACGTTCACGCATCCACCGTGATCGATGTAATATGATTTCCACAAAACTTAATCATACCAAGAAGTGTAGACCACAATGACACTGTGACGCACATATAGTGCATATTAAATACAACTAAGGATTTGATTATATGAAAAGAGATATTAATGAAAGTTACATACTTCGTCTTCTGTTGGAAAATATCTCCTACCCCGATGAGATGCTCACTCAACAAAATTATGCTTATGGTCATAAAAAGAAATGGGTATATGAAGCTATTCTTTCCCACACACAATGTAGGCCCTTAAAGGGGATTGTAAGACCTCAATAACAGATTTCTTGCATATGGAAAGAAATCAACCATGCTAACCTCCATATACCTTCCATTTCAACAAAGCACTCCCACACAAGTGCTACAATTTAGCTCACTACATGGGTCAAATGAAAAGGAAATCCATGTACTAGGATCAAGTTCCCATCAACTTAAAAGGTTGGCACTCTTCCTTCCAACATCATACTCCACTCAAAAACATGAGAATGATCATATGTAAACAAGTAAAAGAGATAGGTGTCTCTTAAGTCTACATCTTATGGGGTGTTTTCATGTGTATGACTACTAATACATTCAAACTTTGTTATGACCGGGTAGAACACACTAGTCATCAGACGGTGTATTCGACCTCTCGGAGGTCTTATATAATCCCTTAGTGTTCATTCATGACATTGTCATAAAACAGTGCAGAAATATAACTTAATAAAATAAAATTGTATGACCTATGAGCAACAACTTTAAAATAAAATCTTCATAAATAACTGAAATTTAGGCTCATATAAGACAACACAGACTCAAAAATTAGAAATCTCAAACTAGGCACACAACCCGTACATTGACTCTCATTCATTCATTCATTTAATAGAAAAGGGTGCCTATGCCTACCTAGTCAAGAGATCGCATTAAAGAAGCTTTCATGTATAAAAATAGGAACTTAGGCCTCCAAAATCAACACACAATATTAATCTTTCTTTGATGTATCAAGTAGGGACAACTTAATCTATATAATCAATACATCATATCGACACATAAAGAAGTTAAATACTCTAACATTACCACATTAAAAATTTAGAGAAAATACAATTTTCATCACATCATATCCACATTATACAAGATGACACATATGCCTTAAGGCATAGGAATAGACACTTCGTATCATACCTAGATATGTCTTAAAAATGACTCTAGTTAGGAAAGATGATTGATTATGTATAAATGATCCAAACTTTGGTAGTCTTAAGTATTATTTAGGTAATCTTGGAGAGGTCGATTGTATGCTGTTACATTAAGTGAGAATAATTCTTTGTTAGGTATTCTATAAGATCTCATAAGTGTGTGTGAATGGATTGTATGGGCGGTCGCTTCACAACTAACTCAAGTGAACCTTAGAATCACCTTTGGTAGGAGGATCTTATGTTTATGTAGTTGGTGTATTGTAAGTGTGTATCTCATTAGAGGTGGTCTTAAGGATCATTTAGGTGTGCCTAGAGATGGTGTATGGGCGATCTCTCTCTTTGTCTTGCTTAAGTGAGTCTTAGGATAACTTTTAGTGAGAGGATTTCATGCTAGTAAGTGTTCCTTGTGAAGTTGGAAACTTCACTCTGACAGTGAATTAGGTCACTGTAAAGTGATATGAGTTTACTGTCATATTCCTAAATATGTGGTTAAATGTTTACGTAATTTTTGATGTGTTTCTAAGATGTTAAATGTTGTTCTTATGCTTATGATATGAATTTTAAATCAAAAGAGGCATATTTCTATTAAATGTCCGTTTTCATGATTTTATGTATTAAGTAATACTTAGTACATGTGATTGTACTAATTTAATACATTTTGTGATACCTAAAGGTATAGGTGAAACGAGACAAAGATCGTGAAGGAATTTTAAGATTCTAGATATCATTCATGTAAATTTGAAGTATGTCCTTGCTTGACTCGAAGCCATATATTTCTTTTATTGCAAAGTATTGTAATAGACTAAGTATTTCTATGTTCATATTATATTGGTCGTGTCCTAAGTATACCTGAGTCAAAGAATGGCACATGTGCAGATTTAGCGTTTCTACGATTTTACTATGAAAAAATGTTTTAAGATATTCGTGTGAAAAGTTTTAATTCCGCACTACTTTTCATATGTTATATATGATGAACGATATGGAAGGTCTTGTACAAGATCTTTGAGAGGTCAAGTACGGCGGTCTACGACTTATAGAATGACCTAACTTGTAGAGTATAGGTGTGGGTCGTGACAGTATAATCTTGTATCATTGTATATTGTGATTATCAGATTGAATTAGTGATCATTGCAATTTATAAGTCTTTGTGTATTGAGTTTGTTGAATTGTCTATGGATTGGAGTTGTTGACGTTGGAATGGTTGTATGTTGACCTAACCTTCTCTATATTGTGTAGTAGAGGTCTTGTATTGTGATGATTGTATGGTCCACTTATGGTAGCGGTTCTTACGGTTTGTACTTGTGAAGAATGTGGCCTTGTCCACATTACTTTATGAACTGTGAAGAATGTGGCCTTCTCACGATTAATTTATGAATTATGATGATGTCATGTTACAACTTGAATATGTAACTATTATGTGTATATATGTGAAGTCCTAGCATGTGTTCTTCTAATTTAAAATAGGTGATCATAATAGGCTATAATGATATCTTCATATGAGTACACTTGATGTTGAACTGTGGATCTTCCTATTTGACTATATGTGTCTTATGATTAACTATGAAGATGTTTCTATAGGACTGTGTAGGGTGACTTGTATTATGCTTTGTTTACCCTATGTGCTGCATGAATATGATATCATACTTGTGATAATATGTTAATGAAGTGTGTCTTGTTTTGGTAGACCTACGTCCCTTACTTGATACATGAAGAATTTGAATATAAATCCTTGACTTAGTAGTCTATAATTTGTCGTGAAAAATTATGTATTATTGAAATGTGACCTAAAACATAGTCATTTTTGTGGAACCTTCAATATAGATAGAAGGTTATGATATCCTTGACGTTAAATTAGTAATCGTATCCTTCTCGTGTGAATGATGGACTAAGGGATCGGTTGGCTGGAATGACATTAAATAATCCTTGAGAAAATCATTAAGCTATCCTATTGACTATTGTGTGGCATCCGTAGTGGACCCCCTTTGGTAAGGTGCATTTTATTTGATTATGACTTTTATACGGTACCTCTTCCTATTCTCCTTAGATTGAATTAATCTATGAGAACAAAGGCTTGCCCCGAGAGAGTGTGCTTGGGTAGGAGCTCTCTTTAAAGGAGATTAGAGTACAAAGAAACAATCCATATTCCTTAACCATGTGCCTACATGGGATGTGTCTTAGTTCTACCATTGAAAAGTAAAACACCTTCTATCGAAGTAGGGTTGACTCAAGATTCCATGCCTATCTAATATGGTTTACGTCGGTTATTGGCTATTTTCATAATGTGGGATACATGCTAGTGTTGGAGAAGTACTACAAAGTTTAGGTAGTGGAAGGGGACGCTATCTAAACATTGCACCAGTAGGCTATGAAGATGTTATAGTGTAGGTTCCCTAGGTATTCTCAAAGACTATTAAGTGGATGTTCTTAAATGTTGAATGTCTATTTAATCGTTTAATGAACATAATGACTTAAGCTAATGAAATGTTAATGAAAAGTTACTTATCTAGAGTACTTTTAAGGATTTCTAGCTATGCTTGGAGAAGGTGTATGGGCATTCTCTTCATGTCTTAATTAGGTGAGTCTTAGAGTTATATTATATTGGGAGTATTTGGTATTTAATAATCTTATCTTAGGCATTCTAAAGGATCACTTAGGTTTGTGTAAGGGGGTTGTATGGGCGGTCGTTTCATAACTCACTCAACAAACCCTTAGAACAACCTTTGGTAGGAGGGTCTTATGTTTATGTGATTTGAAGTTATCTTGATGATATATGATTGAATGTTACTATATATGCTTATGTTGTCTCTTGAGTGACTATTATACTTATCTTATGAAGTTTTATACAAAAAGATCATGTTTTATACAAATGTCCTTTTAGTATGATTTAAATTACATGTTACCTTATCTAGTGCATTCTAATGTACTAATTCCATATATTTTATCTTATCTCTAAAATCAATACAATCAATATACAATGATTCAAAATGATTTATGCAAGAAACCATGGGTACATTACTAAATAGGAAAATTTAATCTTTTGAAAGACTTTGAAAATCACTTTGATTATTGGATCCTTGAAGAAAAGAGATTCAAGGATGAAGACAAAACCTGAATTAATGCTTGACCACGAATTTGGCGAAGAATTGATGAAGAATCACCAAAGAAATCTTCAATCCAAGCTGTATGTTGCGTAGGTCCACAGACGGGTTGTCATGGCTGGCCGTCAATGGATTCAGACACTTACCTTTGGGATCTTAAGCTCCCTAGTCTATGTTCTAACCTATGTCTCCCACCTACGGGGCGTCATTCCAACCTATTGGGCGTCGATGCCCTCTGTAGGTGAGGCTTGTCTGGACATACATGACCCAAATGACGGGCCTTCCTGAATGAGCCTTGGTTGGTCCTTGGGTAATTTTACCCGACCTTTTTAACCCGAATATGTTTGTATACTATTTTAGGACCTCATACATTAATTTCATAAAAAACGAACATTAAAACTTAATGAAACACGATAAGGCACACAAGGACGTTTCAAGGCAAACCTTTCGAACACCATGGACTTTCTTTGACAATTTACCTCCAAAGTACATGAAACTTTAACCACTGCCTCCTAGAATCAATATAACCCATTTTAAGACTTGAAAACATCAAGACAAAAGTTTTAGACTGTAGTTACAATTAAGTAATTTTAGAGGTGTTACACAATCACTCATATTGACACACGTTGATTGCCCCTAAAATTTGTGTGATTAATATTGAAGATTGCTTATCTACATAAACAAAATCAAACAGACTTGAGTCAAGAATTTTCTACATAAAAGAAAAATAATCAAAAAGAAAAGAACCAACTATGAAATAATTTTCAAGAACCTATCGTAAAGAAGTAGGTAATTACAAGTTGAAAATCAATTTAGGAATCTCCGTTTTTAACAAGAATCAAAAGAGACAAACTATGAATTTAGAACCTATGATTAAAAGGGTCATAACATGAGCTTTCGATCATCAAATGAAATTTTTTCTTTGCCTAACGTGAGGTTAAGTTCGCCAACGAAAAGATAGGATGTCAAATCTTGTCAATCATACAAGGCAACTCAGCAATCTTTGTGGAAGTTTTGTAGTGAGGTGAGTGGATTCAGCGACCAGGGTTAGGTCACAGAATTTCACTACAGCACAACAAAAATTAGTGCCAAATCTATGACATAACGTCCCAAAGCGAGAGGTGTTGAGTGGACTAGGCTAACAAAGTCGGTGTCGCCAAATGTCCCTTCGCTACATATAGAGTGCTATTAAATATTAAGTTTGTGGTACCCACCTTCCTTGGCCTATAGTTTTTATGCTTTTATTTAAATTAACTTTTCATAAACACTTGTAATATTTATCTCTCTTTAATTTTTTTAATCATATAAGTATGTTAAACTTAAAAACCTTACTTTGTTATTTCAACAAGAAGAACATAAATTTTACGAAGACTTTAAGGGAATCGATATCCCAAGCAAACCAAATTTTTGAACAAGGTTCAACAAATTCTTACCAAGATTTCAAAAACCCACATATGGAGTTAAGGCTTACAACAACAATATAAAAAATCAGTCTTCCCTAAAATGGTTTCCGAAAGGCCTATTTATAGTTTTTGGCATTAATACATTGATGGTCCAAAAAGCAACCGGAATGGGCAACTGGGTGAGCTATGTCGGGGATCACCCAATGCATTTTGAGAGTCTCCTTCTATCCAGCAATATGAACATAACATTTTCTTCCTCCCTTGATGGCTACTATAAATTTTGGTGGTTTGGGAGTCAATGTGTGATGCGCCAAGTGTCATCCTTTTTGGCTCAATGATATGCCTTATCTTGCAGCTCATTGGTGATCTTGGAACCATCCCAAAAGATTTTTTTGATGCGCCAAATTTCCTTTAACATGCCGAATGGATTACATTCTTTACTTGCTACTCCAGTCTTTGATACGTCTCCCAGGATCTAAGTAATCATCCAAGCATGGTGTTTCCCAACTAGGAGCTCCTTCAAGGTGTGTATGTGACCATGCAAGTCATGGAATCCCTCCCTGTCATCCTATGTGGTAGAAACCCTCAATCATTGTGAGAAAACCATCAAAGTATTGAAGTTCGTAAATAGATAGACTTGAGGCAATCTGGAATGCGTCAAACCAGAACCTACAGTTATAAGAAAATGTAGAAAATCTAGGTTATAAAAACTAATGTACTTAGTATGGAAGGAATTCTTTTAATAATTAAATCATGTTAAAAGGGACATTTAGTTTAAATATTGAACTTTGTAAAGTTTAAGAAGCTTCATGCACAGTTAGAGTAATTACACAGTTAGAGTAATTACATAGTCAAACCATTTAATAAGCAACCCTAAGATACCATAATAATTCATAACTTACCTTAACCTAATACATAACCAAAACTCATAGATAAGGAATCATTCATGTTGATATATCTTATTAAGTATAGTAACTCTTAGAACCAATCCATATATTTCAGACATAGTTTCATATATCTTCATTGCAAATGGAAACCACACAATAAACTATTTAAAATTCCACTTGTGCAATGTGTAAGTGAAGTCCCATAACAACACTCCCTCTTTAAAGATTCACATAATCATCACAAGAGTTTGCATCACTTGGTTAATGGGACCAAAGAGGTAAATTATACGTTTCATTGCACATGGTTCTCGGTAAGATCATCACACAAGGTATAAACACAAAAGTCAAACACATCTCCACACTTTCGCTAGTGTACAATGTTCATAACAAGAGACTTAATTCGATTCTTGGCTAGTCACAACGGGATGCATATAGTTCACATATTATACATGCAACTTTATCAGTCCTCATCTTAAATTCACATTTAATGTCTGTTAGATTATGACCACTATTTAAGTTACCTTTAAAAAAGAACATCTACATTAAGACTAAAATTACACAAATTTTTGGACGGGTCGAAAATCATGTAAAATTAAAATAAGGGGTAGAAGCTGAAATATTCCTCAAAAAGAAGTGGAATACACACTTTAAGCTCAAAAACTAATTATATACAACTTGGATAAAACTGACAAAAAAGGTCACAATAGGTGGGCCTCAATTCACCTAATAAAAAACATTTATCCTCATATGCAAAGAAAATGATATCAAAAAGTCAAAAGAAAAGTATGACGGAAAGCGATGTAAAAAGGGGATCCTTTGTATATAGTAGCTCAAACTATCTGGGCATTAATGCCCTATGCATCACTCATATTCTGTGTGACTGTATCCGGTGTAACCTAAGAAGAAATAGCATTAATAGACCCACTTGGAGATTTTAAGGGTGTATCCACCAAATAGTTATGTATGGCTACATAGAATCTCCAGGACCATGAAGGAATATCGGGACTTGAGGAGTAGTATCTATGTCAGAAAAGGGCCTCTTTCCCTTGTATTTTCCTTGTCCACAAGATGTTGTGGTTTATTTACTTTTTGCTTTAATATGCAGTTGCATGCTCATTTATTGTGATCCAATTTACATTTCTTCAGGGTTGAATGTTTCTTTGAGAAAATTCGACACTAGCCATATCTACAATGCATTATGAAAAAATTATAAACAACTAATTCTAATTCCTAGAAACCAATTGTAGAAAGTCTGTATGAACCAGTCAGCGAGTCTCCAAATTGCTTTGGCGAGCTAGATCCAATTAACTAAAATAATAGGATATGAAATTTTATGAAGTCGGCGATGCAGAAGGAATTTCAATGGATAGATGACAACTATCGGTGAGCAAGAGTATACCGATGAAAGTTGCACAGCACAAAAGGCTTAGGGGTGCAAACAAATGGTGTTAAGGAAGACTTTTTGGATGTCATTGAGTGCCTTCTATGAACTCAAGCTTCTCGCCGAATGTTAAAAAAAATCAATCAATGAAAATGTACACAAATTGTGAGCCTCAAACAATCATAAATAAATGTTATTTTCCTTAAGTGCAAATGATATTAAAATATCCAAATAGTAAATCAAAATACGAGAGAGAGAAAGGTATGGATGGGATCATGTCTAAGTAGTCTATCACTCTATCCGGGTATACTTTCCTGCTGCATCAGCCTCAACTTAGGTCTAAATGACTGGAACCTCTTCCAAAGAACAAGCTGCACAAAGAGAATCAAAAGATACACCTACCATGGTTGCCTTCAAAACGACATCTATCATAATCTCATTTGTCCTAGCAAGGTCTCCAAGGTCACTCTCAGTCTCTGTGGGGTGAGGTTGATCTCTCAAGATGATATCCTCGTGAACAGCTATCTGCTCTTCGTAAATATAAGTATCTAACTAATAAACTCCAACCTACACAAATGTAATTCAATCTTTGACTGTTGGGAGGATGTAGCTGTGCCTGCAGCATGTGAAGCATGACAAAAGTACCTGAATGCCTTGAGTTTGGAGTAACAAATGATGCCTCTGCAACGATCACACCTATATCTACCTCATGTGATTAACCTAGCAAAGATGCCCTGTTATTGTAAGCCTCATATCTAATATATTCTACCTCAATATGCTAAATGTCACTGGATGATGAGGGTATCTCCTCTAAATCTCTTACAGCATCCTGGGGGACCTCAACATTTCAACGCAACTCCATGCTCAATAATGGAAATTGTAGTGAGATCTTCCACTATTTGGCCCTCATGGACATGTCGTTGCACCTTGTAGATATGAAGGACCCTAAGCATGCCACCGTATAATGGAAGATGACATAATTGTTTTGTCATGGCAAAATCGATCTTCTAAAAAAGGAAAATGAGAATCGAGCAGAAACTCTAAAATCTCACTTCTAAAAAGTATCTCTAATCATAATGCATATTGGGGTGTTTTCTTAAATCGAATGTGCTAACCTGCCTTTAAGATCATCCAATCACTGAGCAATATGTAATACTTTTATATAGAAGAGTTCTTTCAAGAACAGTGTTGATGCATTCACTATTGCACTTGACTTCCATTCCTCAAACTATTACGGACCCTACTAGTTTAATCTCACTACTAATATTACTTACTCTAGGGAACCCAATCACCATAAGATAAGTAAAACTTACATACCAAAGATTTCATATACGGGTCTCAAGGCCTAATGAATTTCTTGAACATGTTGAATTTGAGGGTCTTCCTCACAACTTAATATTTCCCCTCGAAACATTATGTAGATAATAACTTCTCCTCAAGGATGATTCGTGGGCCTTTTCTTGCTATCATTTTAGAAGCGTAGGAGGAGCAATGAAAGGGAGCACTCAGTTTTTTGAGGTTCCAAAGTTAGCAATGATTTTGTTACGGGAGGAGTAACAATTAAGAGAACTCTGGTATATGTAGTTTGAGATCCAACCCATATCTCATCCCTTCTTGAGATCAATGGTTACTTGTCTTCAAGCTCCGATAAATTAGCCTGGTGTTAACAACCACGATACAGAGGTACGCCTATATGAAACACGACATTGAACCCGAAGGGGTATCATATGAGTTGTTGGAATAATCATGAACATCAGTAAATTGAAATGATGCATAATTTAAAATCATTACAATGGAAGTCTTTTTCATAAAATAAATATAAGATTCTAGACCTTATCTCCAAGAAACCATTTAATACAATCAAATATAATCTTTGGGTCATAGAACAACATAGTCATTAAAATAGAAAGTAAAAAAGGAAATTAGAAATTAGTAAGATTTTTCGTGAAAAATGGGGATTAACCACGTTTTGAGAATAGTCAATCCACGCTTTACATAGAAATAGAAGTTAACCTGAACGAACAGAACCTACGCTTAAAAGAAAATGCAGAAAATATGGGTTAGCACAAATATTGTACTAAGCATGGAAACCATGCATAAAAATCCTTAAATCATGTAAAAAGGGTCATTTAGTGGAATACGTGCACTTTGTGAAGCTTATGAACCATCACGAACATTTAGAATAATTATGTAGTAAACCCATTTTATAAGAAAACCTAGGCTACCATAATCATGCATAACTTACCTTGACCTCATCTATCGCCAACATTCATAGACAAGGAGTCATTCATGTTCATATCTTATATAAGTAAAGTAACTATTACAAACAATTCATATCTTGCATATATAGTTTCATATATATTCATAGCATAATGAAATCATACTATAAGACCTTGAGAAACCATAGTACATAACTCATGTTATTGTCTCATAACTTAGAAATAATATATATCTTGCATACATTGTTTCATGTATACTCATAGCATAAGGAAACCACACCATAACCCCTTTAAAAGTCCACTTGTCCAACGTATAAGTGAAGTTACATACTTCCACTCACACTAAGCAAAACTCATTGAGAAGACATAAGTATAGCTCATATTCATATTCATATTCATAATACATGTTCATTTTTCTTGTTTAAAGTTCATAATTGATGTTATGCATACATTAAATCACGAAGAATCATTTAATAAGAGAATACACCATAATAACCCTCAAATTTGTCTTGTGGAATGCGTGAATGAAGTCCCACACCCCATTAATGATATGATGAACCTTTTGCGAAACAGTGTACATTACTTATGTTCTTTCCATAGTTCATTTCTTGTTCATATTCGTGTTCATTTCATGTATGTAAAATAGCCTATACATACATAGAGCATTAAGCTACATGGCATCCGGTATCACGCATACGAGCCCTTAGAATAATCATGAACATAAGTAACTCGAAAATATGTGGAATTAAATTTTTTTTAATATGGAAGTATTTTTCAGAAAATAAATCTAGTAGTCTAGAGATTGTCTAAAAAAAACAATCAAATTAAATCGGGTACATACTTAGGGATATAGAACTTTTACAACATAGTCTTGAAAATAGGAAGTACAAAAGTAAACTAGAAATGAATAAGTCTCGTCTTTGAACAATGAGGACTCACCAAACTTTGAGAGTAGTCAACCCAAAAGTCACTTGAAAGGAGAAGTAACCTCAACGACCATGATGCAATTCTCACAGTAAGAATCACAATAACGTTGGAAAACAAGAAGGATAGAAGAAGAGACACAAGAAAAGAAACAATTGGCAACAAAAGGATATATTAAATCTAATAACCTCAAATTTTTAGATCCTAACAAGCACCTAATTTGGATAAATAGGTTGAAACAAAAAGAAACAAAGAGAAAACTATGGGTATTTTAAACCCAAATACCTCACTTCATTAATCCAACAAGGAGCGCATAACACCAAAATGACCTCAAGGGAATTTATATCCTAAGCCACTCCTTCTTCTAAACAAGGTTCAACATAAGCATACAAAGTTTGAAACACTCATAGAATGAATTTAGGTACATAGGAACACCAATTAAAATGAGTCTTCCCTAAAATGAACCACTCAAGGCCTTTTTATTGTTTTAGGCATTATTACAAAGATTGGCCAGAAAATACCCGAAATGGGCTATTAGGAAAGCTAAGTCACGGATTGACCAATCCTTATTGCGAGTCACTGACCAGTGAGCGCTATGAACTTCACGTAGGCTCCCTTTTTTTTTGGGTATTGTCTCTTTCGACGATTTTTAAGGTCAAACGGATATGTGTTGATTGTTCTCTTTGCTTGACAAATGGGAACCATCCTTTTGCATCTCATTTGGCTATCATGAGGTCTTGGAACCTTCACCAAATTGTTTTTGTAAATCTCCAAATGTCCTCCAGCTCACCGAATTGAGAACTTTCTTGAGCTGTCCTCTTGCTTCGTTAGGTCTCCCACGCTCTACTCTATAATCCAAGCATAGTGATACCCAACAGAGAGATTTTTCAAGGTGCGTATATGACCATGCAAGGCATGGAACTCCGTCCCTTTCATCCATATGTCCCCAACACCCTCAATAATTGTGAACACTCCATCAAAGCATTGATGTTCTTGAATGGATGGACTTGAGGAAATGTGGATCACAACTTTCTCCATATCTTTAGAAGAATTCTTCATTGAATCTATAAATTTAAAAACCATATAGAGAGACAAAAAAAAGATCCTCTAATGGTTAGCATTAGAAATAGATATATAAACTCCCTACCAAGGATGAATAAGTTTAACATATAACAAAGCATCAAAATAATAAACCAAGGGTTAAAAACCCATCAAAGGAAGATATACTTGGCTAAATAATTAACATTGAAAAAGGGGTTGAGCGAAGAACTAATACACTTAAGCAAATTCTTATGTAAGCCCTCGTTGGTTCCACATTCAAAAAAGTACAAGGCCTCCTTTATGTCTAGCAGCAAAAGAACACTCTCATCCCTATGTGCAAAGGCATAAGTAGTGTTGACCTAAGTTAAGACCCCTTCCATTGCACTATATAACTTCAAGTGAGTAATTATTCCCTATTCATGAGGAGGATCACATATGTAAGTACTCCCCACCCACATTAGTTAACATACCTCCTTCAAGCACATAACATCAAGTAATATCACAAAAGAAAATTCATAATAATGAAAGATGGAGTTACAACTACACTCATAACACTTAAAGTCGACACCAGGGTCAAATGGAAATGAATTATATAGGATAAAGTAAAGGAGACTCTAATTCCCATTTTACGCCACTACTAACATAAGGTAGGCAACATGCACAAGTATAAGTATCATCATATGAAGTAGATAAAAGTGTGTCCTCGAATCCAAACCTTGTAAAACCATATAGATCATAAGAAAGAATCTTATTTTCTTAGCTTAATGTTTAGTACCAAGGTTAGAATTTTGCACATTTAACCGAAGAGACTCAAACTCAAGGAACTACGAAACATTCGTTATTTTCATGGCTATTAATCCCACAAATGGAGAATAAGGAAAATGTTTATCCTTATAAACATCATTAAAATACCACCCAAAAGATGATACTCGTAGTAGTTCAAATACGTTCACGCATCCACCATGATCAATGTAATATGATTTCGACAAAACTTAATCATACCAAGAAGTGTAGACCACAATGACACGGTGACGCACATATAGTGCATATTAAATACAACTAGGGATTTCATTATATGCAAAGAGATATTAATGAAAGGTACATACTTCGTCTTCTGTTGGAAAATATCTCCTACGCTGATGAGATGCTCACTCAACAAAATTATGCTTATGGTCATAAATAGAAATGGGTATATGAAGCTATTCTTTCCCACACACAATGTAGGCCCTTAAAGGGGATTGTAAGACCTCAATAACGGATTTCCTGCATATGGAAAGAAATCAACCATGCTAACCTCCATATACCTTCCATTTCAACAAAGCACTCCCACACAAGTGCTACAATTTAGCTCACCACATGGGTCAAATGAAAATGAAATCCATGTACTAGGATCAAGTTCCCATCAACTTAAAAGGTTGGCACTCTTCCTTCCAACATCATATTCCACTCAACAACATGAGAATGATCATATGTAAACAAGTAAAAGAGATAGGTGTCTCTTAAGTCTACATCTTGTAGGGTGTTTTCATGTGTATGACTACTAATACATTCAAACTTTGTTATGACCGGGTAGAACACACTAGTCATCAGACGGTGTATTCGACCTCTCGGAGGTCTTATATAATCCCTTAGTGTTCATTCATGACATTGTCATAAAACAGTGCAGAAATATAACTTAATAAAATAAAATTCTATGACCTATGAGCAACAACTTTAAAAGAAATCTTCATAAATAACTGAAATCTAGGCTCATAAAAGACAACAAAGACTCAAAAATTAGAAATCTCAAACTAGGCACACAACCCGTACATTGAAATGAAACATATGTCGAATATAATGTCTTCAACGAAAGAAACTAGAAACAACTTCCATATCCTCGAACATGTAAGGAAATACCGTGATCTTGAGAGAACAATCTAATTCCCAAGCTTCAACTCTAGGGATCCTCACCTGCCAATTAAGCACTAAGTATGGAGAAAATGCAAGAAGTCATGCAAAAAGGGACACTTGAGTTGAAATATGCCTTTCATGCCATTTTTTTAAAATTTTATAAACAAAGTATAAAAGCCATCAGACAAGTCAATCACAAACATATAAGATACCATCCACACATATATCAAAGAAAGACCATTATCATTAAGTAACCCATTTAACCCATTCAGATACTAGACCTAAGGTTATCCCAAGACCTACCTAAGGAAGACATGAAGAGACCGCCCATTCAACCTTTTCAATAAACACCGAAGTTTTCCCCAAGAAAACAAAAGATAATTATATATTTTTTTTAAACATAACCAAACAAGACAACAATAATAATAGAGAAACATAAGGGACATGCACTTTAAAAGACTTGATATAATGGTCTTAGAAGACCTAAGAACCTCACTCTAGCGTATGCAAGGCCTACTCGTTCCATGTGTAGGTACAATCCAATTCTACTACGTACACATCATACCACCTATAACATAACTAAAATGCACCTCCCACATGATAAGAATAGGTATTAACTGACATACACCATAGTAGCTAGTTATGGAATTCGGAATCTACCCCACACCATGGGAGGTGCTCTACGTACCAATAGTTAAACTAGGACAAATCCCTTTTTGGCACATGGTTTAGGGGATATCAAGTGCTTATTGGTACTCTAGTCTCATTCTCAAGTATAGCTACTATCACAAGCATATTCATTCAGTGCTTTGCCTTATTTCTCATATATTAATTTCTATCATATAAGTGTATTAGAGAAGGTACCATCATTAAGCCGCATAAACTCATAATACAATTAGTGAGAAGGGATCCACAATGGTCTACCGATCAAGGTTCATTAGGATAGCTCATATGATTCATCTTGAAGGGGTGCCATCGTCCTTCTGGTCCAAGACTCAACCTTAACCTTCTTTTAATATTTATGGATCCATACTATCTTAGATTTCTAAACTACTCTAGAAAACCTCATTTATAATTCATGGAAGGGCACCAACTTTAGGTTTTTTAATCCTAGACTCTCATTCATTCATTCATTTAGTAGAAAAGGGTGCGTAAGCCTACCTAGTCAAGAGATCGCATTAAAGAAGCTTTCATGTATAAAACATAGGAACTTAGGCCTCCAAAATCAACACACAATATTCATCTTTCATTGATGTATCAAGTAGGGAAAACTTAATCTATCTAATCAAGACATCATATCTACATATAAAGAATTTAAATACTCTAACAGTACCACATTAAAAATTTAGAGAAAATACAATTTTCATCACATCATATCCACATTATACAAGATGACACATATGTCATAAGGCATAGGAATAGACACTTCGTATCTTACCTAGATAAGTCTTAAAACTGACTCTAGTTAGGAAGATGATTGATTATGTATACATGATCCAAACTTTTGTAGTCTTAAGTATTATTTAGGTAATCTTGGAGAGGTCAATTGTATGCTGTTACATTAAGTGAGAATAATTCTTTGTTAGGTAGTCTATAAGATCTCATAAGTGTGTGTGAATGGATTGTATGGGTGGTCGCTTCACAACTCACTCAAGTGAACCTTAGAATCACCTTTGGTAGGAGGATCTTATGTTTATTTAGTTGGTGTATTGTAAGTGTGTATCTCATTAGAGGTGGTCTTAAGGATCATTTAGGTGTGCCTAGAGATGGTGTATGGGCGTTCTCTCTCTTTGTCTTGCTTAAGTGAGTCTTAGGATAACTTTTAGTGAGAGGATTTCATGCTAGTAAGTGTTCCTTGTGAAGTTGGAAACTTCACTCTGACAGTGAATTAGGTCACTGTAAAGTTATATGAGTTTATTTTCATATTCCTAAATATGTGGTTAAATGTTTACGTAATTTTTGTTGTGTTTCTAAGATGTTAAATGTTTTTCTTATGCTTCTGATATGATGTTTAAATCAAAAGATGCATATTTCTATTAAATGTCTGTTTTCATGATTTTATGTATTAAGTAATACGTAGTACATGTGATTGTACTAATTCAATACATTTTATGATACCTAAAAGTATAGGTGAAACGAGACAAAGATCGTGAAGGAATTTGTAGATTCTAGATATTATTCATGTAAATTTGAAGTATGTCCTTGCTTGACTCGAGGCCATATATTTCTTTTATTTCAAATTATTGTAATAGACTAGGTATTTCTATGTTCATATTATATTGGTCGTGTCCTAAGTATACCTGAGTCAAAGAATGGCACATGTGCAGATTTAGCGTTTCTACGATTTTACTATGAAAAAATGTTTTAAGATATTCGTGTGAAAATTTTTAATTCCGCACTACATTTCATATGTTATATACGATGAACGATACGGAAGGGCTTGTACAAGATCTTTGAGAGGTCAAGTACGCCGGTCTACGACTTATAGAATGACCTAACTTGTAGAGTATAGGTGTGGGTCGTGACAGTATAATCTTGCATCATAGTTTATTGTGATTATCAGATTGAATTAGTGATCATTGCAATTTATAAGAGTCTTTGTGTATTGAGTTGGTTGAATTGTCTATGGATTGGAGTTGTTGACGTTGGAATGGCTGTATGTTGACCTAACCTTCTCTATATTGTGTAGTAGAGGTCTTGCATTGTGATGATTGTATGGTCCACCTATGGTAGCGGTACTTACGTTTTGTACTTGTGAAGAATGTGGCCTTGTCGACATTACTTTATGAACTGTGAAGAATGTGGCCTTCTCACGATTAATTTATGAATTATGATGATGTCATATTACAACTTGAATATGTAATTATTAGGTGTATATATGTGAAGTCCTAGCATGTGTTCTTCTAATTTAAAATAGGTGATCATAATAGGCTATAATGATATCTTCATATGAGTACACTTGATGTTGAACTGTGGATCTTCCTATTTGACTATATGTGTCTTATGATTAACTATGAAGATGTTTCTATAGGACTATGTAGGGTGACTTGTATTATGCTTTGTTTACCCTACGTGCTGCATGAATATTATATCCTACTTGTGATAATATGTTAATGAAGTGTGTCTTGTTTTGGTAGACCTACGTCCCTTACTTGATACATGAAGAATTTGAATATAAATCCTTGACTTAGTAGTCTATAATTTGTCGTGAAAAATTATGTATTATTGAAATGTAACCTAAAACATAGTCATTTTTGTGGAACCTTCAATATAGATAGAAGGTTATGATATCCTTGACGTTAAATTAGTAATCGTATCCTTCTCGTGTGAATGATGGACTAAGGGATCGGTTGGCTGGAATGACATTAAATAATCCTTGAGAAAATCATTAAGCTATCCTATTGACTATTGTGTGGCATCCGTAGTGGACCCCCTTTGGTAAGGTGCATTTTATATGATTATGACTTTTATACGTTACCTCTTCCTATTCTCCTTAGATTGAATTAATCTAGGAGAACAAAGGCTTGCACCGAGAGAGTGTGCTTGGGTAGGAGCTCTCTTTAAAGGAGATTAGAGTGCAAAGAAACAATCCATATTCCTTAACCATGTGCCTACATGGGATGTGTCTTAGTTCTACCATTGACAAGTAAAACACCTTCTATCGGAGTAGGGTTGACTCAAGATTCCATACCTATATAATATGGTTTACGTCGGTTATTGTCTATTTTCTTAATGTGGGATACATGCTAGTGTTGGGGAAGTACTACAAAGTTTAGGTAGTGGAAGGGGACGCTATCTAAACATTGCACCAGTAGGCTATGAAGATGTTATTGTGTAGGTTCCCTAGGTATTCTCAAAGACTATTAAGTGGATGTTCTCAAAAGTTGAATGTCTATTTAATCGTTTAATGAACATAATGACTTAAGCTAATGAAATGTTAATGAAAAGTTACTTATCTAGAGTACTTTTAATGATTTCTAGCTATGCTTGGAGAAGGTGTATGGGCGTTCTCTTCATGTCTTAATTAGGTGAGTCTTAGAGTTATATTAGATAGGGAGTAGTTGGAATTGAATAATCTTATCTTAGGCATTCTGAAGGATCACTTAGGTTTGTGTAAGGGGGTTGTATGGGCGGTCGTTTCATAACTCACTCAACAAACCCTTAGAACAACCTTTGGTAGGAGGGTCTTATGTTTATGTGGTTCGAAGTTATCTTGATGATATATGATTGAATGTTACTATATATGCTTATGTTGTCTCGTGAGTGACTATTATACTTATCTTATGAAGTTTTATACAAAAAGATCATGTTTTATACAAATGTCCTTTTAGTATGATTTAAATTACATGTTACCTTATCTAGTGCATTCTAATGTACTAATTCCATATATTTTATCTTATCTCTAAAGTTTTAGGTGGCATTTGAGAAGAGTATTGAAGTGGAAGCTTGGATTAGTGTTCATTCAAGCAAAGTTGGGGTATGTCATGAATATATTAGGGTGCATCATTATATTTAGTTTTCTTTTGATAAATTATTGTAATAGACTTTGATATTTCTATATTTTGATCTATGCGTCGTGTCCTATGATATTCGTGTGTCTAAGATGGCTTCTTTGAGACTTATATTTTACTTATGATTTTCTACTAAAGAGATATTTTTAAGTATTACTAATTTGTGTAAAAAGTTTTAATTTCACACTACTTTTCATACATGTATGCAATGAACTATGTCAAAGGGCTTGTACAACACCTCCGAAAGGTCAAGTACGTCGTGTTGTGAGAATACCATTTTTTCTAGCGTATACTCTCGGGTCATGAAAATAAAGGGAATTAAATAAATTTATTGTCTATACATTCTCTCTATTTGTATGGGCATCAGTGGTCAGTGTAATGCACTTTATATGCGTATCTGTGCAAAGTATAGTTCTCTTAATCTAGGCATCGGTACCCGAAGTCTTCCTAGACAAAACAACAATTGAACTAGGATATGCGAAACGTATATCCGTCAATGAAACTTGTGAAATTGTGTCTACCATTGCGTCCTCAGTCTCGTCAAGGTCATTATATTAAGCTTCTTTACCCACCTCAACCAATTCTATTAATATCTACCTTAGTCTTGGGATCAACTGTCTCTTCTATTCTAACTTCGTCTCCGCTGTCGGTCGGAGACATCTCTGGCACATAAAAAATCTCTACCATCCCAAATAAAATGGATATATAGGTGGACTTAACCAGATCTATATTGCTCTGTTACACAACAATATCACACTTTAAGGCTACCACCTCCTCGGTGGCCCCTTGGCCACTCTGCAACATCTCTATCCTTGTAGCAAGGACGTCAATGGTTGCACCCAATGGTTATAAGCAATCTTCCTGGGCAGTATGAACAATTCCATTAATGGAGGCCTCGATTCAGGAAAGCCTACGATCAATAGAATGGAAAACCTGTCCCATCCGGAGTAATGAGGCTAGGATAAGCGGGGTCCGAGCATCAACATCAATTAGTCTAGGAGGCAGTGCAATAGAAGAACTTGGAGTGTTTGAAGGTACATCAAAAGAAGTACCTGAATGCCCACGAGCCGAAGTATGAAAGGATGTCTTTGCAGGTGATGTCTCATCACCGCAAAAGAATTCACTTAGTTGCCTTCTTGTTCTTCTTAGCTTTTTCCTTTAAATATTCTACCTCAATCCTCTATATAATATTATAGGATATGTTAATCACTTTTACGTCCTTCTTAGCATCCCTGGTTATTCTAGATCTTCTACATCTTGGTGATCAAAACCGAGAAGGGGAGGGAGGTTTGGAACTGCTTGGAACTCATGTCAATCTTCTGTGTAAAGTGATCCCTAGATTTATGTCACACCCGAGTCCTAGACCCTAGATTAGACCGGTATCGTTAACCTCTCAGGGGTCGCAGACAAGCCTCTTCTTTTCATTCATCACAATCATACAATTAAATTTAGTGGAAAATTTAAAACTTTTAAACTTTGCTGAAGTGCTCGTATACTTCATTTAATATCTGCATAAGAGCAATATGCTAACAACTCAAAATAAAAAACCATCTATTTAAATGATTGAACAATTAAAATGGAGAACACATAATATCATTAATAGTTCCCAAAACGGCCTTAACTACGAAAGCTTGAACAAATGTTTGAAAGAAAACGGTAGGTAAAACATCCACTAGCTATGTCTAATCTACTAAAGCTATATTATAAAGCGTAGCCATCCTTGAACTCAAGAGGACCTACCAAAGTCTCGAGGTACTTGTCCAAACCGCTTCAACTGATCTTCAATCTTCTTCAAGGACCTGCACCTATAAAAACAGTAATTGTATATGGGTAAGTACACACTTGTACTAAGTATGGGTGTATGCATATAAATACATAAGGACTATGCATGATCAAGGAAAGTTCTACCTATAGCAACATGCCATTTTTTGAAAGTGAAGTCACTTCACTTTTCTAATTCGTTATTTATAAATCGTGCTATGAATATGATATATGTTCATGCATTTAAATCACACAAATCATTCTGTATATGAACAGAATACCTTGGAATCATGAACATAATTTTAGAACAACTCGAGCAAAATTTAATAATTTTGCTCTCCTTAGGCCGAGAGCTCCCTCTCCCAGCCTTAGTTTATTTTTCAGTATTTTCTTCTTTTTGTTGTGTAGTTCAATGATCTCCTTTGATCCTATGTTTTATTTACGAGTGCAGTGATTCATTGATATCCCATTTCTATAATGAATCAAGTAAGTAATCCAAAAGAGTAAGGAAATTATTTGACTACCCTACTCACAAGTTATTCTTTCAATACTTGTTAAATTGGGCATGAAGTATTTATAAGCCAATATTTATTAGCTATGCCATTATTTGATCATTTGTCTAATCGAAAGATGTTGTGGCACATATTCATAATCTAATTGATGAGTCATTATGTTTTTCTCCTTTTAATGGCATAAGCCAATAACTGTTAAAACTTCCTTCTTATCACAGACTGATGATTTGATATACTTATGCTTTTGCTTACTTAGTTCACTTTGAACTTACATCTCTTCTTCTTTGATTTCATGTTCACTTTGAAAATGCTAAGTTGACTTAGGATATTCTTTTAAGATTTCCATTGGGATCTTTCAGTGCAATGACTAAGAATGACTTACATCATTACTTACTCTAACCTCACCCTTAGGTCAACCTATCCGAACACCCCTCATCTTCCTAGTTCTCTATTTCCTTCTTTCTTTATTACTTTCTTAAATAAATCTTTAGCATTAACCTATATAGATCATGTGATCTAACATGAAATCCAGTGTCTTTACCACACTGAAAAGAGGTGGTTCACCATCCAAAGTGAAACCGAATACTTCCTAGCTTCCTTAGGTGGATCCACTAGCTAGTAACTTATGCCGGTTACATAGTTCAAAGACTAGGAGAAATTTTATAACCTTATACACCTCGGTGGTATTCTTATCTCATTAGACTTACATGTGCTTGCACAAGCTCATTACTAGTCGATCGGTGCTTTTCTCAATTTATTATACTTTACAATATTTAGAGTTGACTCATACATTATGGAAGCTTGCTTCTAGTACGACTTATGCTTATCTCAATGGATGACTTTTCATCCCTTTCTATACTTGATGAATGTGAAATTACTGTCACGATAGGAATCTAGACCTAGACGAGACCGGCATCGTTGACCTCTCCGAGGTCGCAGACAAGCCTACATACGTTATTCTTACTTCATCTAGATTAATTTTAGCGGAAAATTTGAACTTTTTTTTTCTTATTTCATGCTAAACATTTTAAACATAACATCATAGGCGTTCACAAATCAACCATCTAGTAAAGAGATAATCGAACGAAAGAATCAGTTCTTAATTTTATTAAACGTATTTTTGCCATAACGGCACCAATACAAAGTCTGAACAAAATTGAAAGAAACACTAGTGTAAAATGCTCCAAAAGCTATAGCCTACATCTAATATAGATAATAATGGTAGACATCCTTGGAATCATGAGGGCCTACCAAGACCGGATGAAAGCTCCATGTCCGGATAGCTACAACGTCAACCTGTGAGCTCTAGCGTCCACCTGTGCCTGCACCTAATAATGTAGAGTTGTATGGGATTAGTAGATACTTGTACTAAGTATGGGTATATGCAATAACACACCAAGGACATGCATGAGTAAGAATATCTCTTTCCTAACAACATGATTTATGTAGAGTCCAGTCAGTTGACTTGCCAAATTTGGATTAGGAAAGTCACTGGACTTGACAAATTGGATTACGAAAGTCATGCAATGAGAGTAACATGCATCATCATACGTATCATATTGCATACAACACATAACGTCTTACACATAGCACATAACATATTGAATATAGAACATAACATATTGCATATAGCACATAACATAGTGCGTATAACACATAACATCTTTCATATCGTTCATTCATACGCCATGAGACATTGGAAACATGGACTTGACAAAAAGACTTCCCAAAAAGGAGGTCTAAACATATGGGACCTCAACTAGGGAGACTTCTTAGCAAACAGAGAGTCTGCTTCATTCATTCATACGTACTTCATTTCATTTCTTTCATAGGCTAGTTTAAACACCAGCTATACCTAGGATGTAGTTAAAGACATTCATCGGGTTCGCTGTGCAATGATCAAGAATGACCTAGTGTTAGTACTTAAGTGTAGTTCACCTCTTGATCATCCTATCCTAACACCTTTGGTATCATTCATTTCATTATGTGCATAATTGGAGGATGTACTCATTTATTCATTGGGAAATTTAACTTTATCCGACATATATCATGTGAGCATCATTAAAATCCAGTGTCTCCCCCAACCGAAAAGAGGTGGAATCACCGGGTAAAGTGACCTAAAACATGGTAGCGAACATGCGGAATTGAACCCCGCCAGATCCCTACATTGAAAGTATTGGTTCAAAGACTAGGAGATATAAAAAGACCCATACCCAGTATGCCAGACAGTCTCATCTCATGAGAGTTACGTGAACCTCCGCCCTTCTTGAAAGAAGGCATCACTAATCATAGCTAGTCTATCAGTTCTCAGTATAAAGCTTTATTACAGTCAACTCATACGTCATGGAAGCTGGTTTCTAGTATGAGGACACCATAGCTCAATAGATGATTTCTCATCTCATCATTAGTATTAAGTGTGTTTATCTCAATAAATTCATTAAAGTGTTCATAAAGATTGGTCTCTTCATTAAATTTACACTCTCGTAGGTGAGTACGTTTTGGTAACATTTACTTAGGCTCATTTGAGATTTCTCTCATCTTTTACATTAGCCTCATACCATGTTGTCGCCACAATCATTAGTACTAGCACATTTGCTCTTCATAATTGTTGGTCCTTTTTACGTGAATGTTTATTTCATCATATGCCAATTCACATTATCATTTAGTGTGTTTCACACTCTTACTTAGCCCTTCTAGGGTTTCATCATTTCATTGTTCATATCATCATTTCATTATATACATCTTAGTTTTACTCGATTTTAAAGTATGCTTGACTATTGGGTCTATACATACAAGCCATGAGGCTTCAATCATAATTCGTTTAAGTGAATAATATCTTCCTAAGACTATGTGGTACAAGACTTATGCATCTTGTATGTATGCCAAGATCTCGATTTCGATCTATGAGGCAGCATTATTCTTGAACATTTAATTCACATATGACTTATGTATCAATACGGAATTTGGGCATGGGAACCCGGTTTCGAATCTCTTGGACAACACTTACATTTTTCAATTTTTTTTGTCCACAAAGTTTGGGGACCCAAGATCAAGCCCCAACGCCTTCATTTTCTTCTAATTTCTTTTCTTTAAATTTTCTCTTTCTTGGCCGAGGGGTTGTGGGATCGAACCCCTACATGCCCTTTTATTTTAATTTCTTTTTCCATGAAATTTTCGAGTTGACCATGCGGTTGTGGGATAGAACCCCCACAACCTCACTTTTTTTTATTCTCCTTTTTCTCTTAGAGGTCGTGGGTTTGATTCCCACGCCTCACACTTATTTTCTTTTCATTTTTCCATAACCTTGACCAAGAGGTTGTGGGTTAGAATCCCACTCCTCTCATTTCTTATTTTCATACTTTATTTTTCAGCCAGGAGCACGGTTCGATTCCCAATTATTAACGTGGTAAGCTCACGGGTTCGACCCTGAGTGACCTCACTTGTTTTTCTTCACTTTTCATATAATTTTAAACAACTTAAATTGGCTGAATTTATTCAACAAGGTTCTGTAAGTTTGAGTTACATTTTCAGCTTCTTTCGATTCCATTACACGTTAGTTCTTAGGCGAATCTCATAGTGCATTTAGAACATTTTAGGTGCATTTTAATAGATTTGCCTAGCCAAGAGATTAACACTCAAATCAGCCACATTTTATCTCATATGAATATCACATTTACATAAACATGTGTACATGAAATACAAAGAACTAACATGCAATTTCCGTTCCTAAACTGTGACCAATAGCCACAACAACACACCCTATCACACGTAGTTACATTTTCGCAAAAAATCAACATAAGTCACATAATTCCAAACATACATATAAACACGTAATCATCACAAAAACACATTTTATCCCTAGTTTTCTACCAGCAAACATAGCCAACCTATGATTCAATGGAGCTAGTGACAGGGACATGCAACGGGGAAACAACCCTAGTTTTCGGACGAAATATACTAAACCTTAAGGGGTCTCTTGGGAAAGGGACCAACAGAGAAGAGAACCCATACCTTTTATGATGTTCAAACCTTGAATTTGCTGCTCAAACCTGCTCAAACACTCACGTCCAAATCCAAGTTTCAACACCTAACTTTTAACGGAAAATAACCTTCCTTTGCCTAACGTTTTTAATTAGTTGTTTGTTTAAAATTTTGTTTGTGAGTTCTTCAAGTGTGAAGAACTTTGGTTTATTTTTTGTTCTTGTACGTTAGAGAATGGGAAAGATAAGAGAGATTAATCGTGTGTTGAGAGATTGACGTGAGAGGGGAGAGTTATCATAGGCTTAGAAGTCTAGTTTAGGACTTAGTCAAATAGGGTTTAGTTAAATATATAAAAAATATTATTTCTATTTTTTTTAAAAATTGGACGATAAATAATAAATATTAATAAATTACATTAATTTACCAACTTAGATAAAAAAAACAAATTAAATCATCGCTTCCGCCTATGTTCAAACCCGGGTGGAGCAAGACTTCACTCTAAGAGACAATTTTGGCCCTGTATACCCATAATGCCCATCAAAATTATTAATTCAATAATAAATTATATATTAAGGGTAATTACGATTCTACCCTTAGCCTGGAAAAAGACTATTTTATCCCTAGACCCTCTAAACATACGATTTCTCCTACTTAATTTCGGTAAAGACTCATCCGAGTAAATATTCATATTCGGGAGCCCTTCATGGGTGGAACAAACCATTCCTAGGTCAACTTACTTCTTGAGTTAGTTAGGTTGGCATTCGTAAGGGTTCAGAGGTCTGGTTCTATGTGCATCAATCCGTGTGAACCTAATCTATTTGTAGGCATTCTAGACATATTAAGAATTATTTAGCATAGCAATTTTTAGGGTTGTTACAATTACATTATCATTATGGTGTGAATAAGAATTGTCTCACGATTTCTAAAACCATCTTATGTGAGTATCTTTAACATAATTGTTTAGGTAGTCTCACATCCTTTAACACCCCATTCTACGTAAACTTCATCATTCATAAGCTTTTAGTTTTTTCATTACTCACCTTATATTGTTCAATGTTATTTTGTAATCTTGTACCATTTTTTATGAAAGTTATAAGGGTTTAGTCAATGTGCTACGATGTTCACAAGTTAATTTTGATAGGGTATGTTGGGACTTCTCCGAATCATTGCCATACCCTAGGTTATGAGTTCATTGAGTTACAACTTGTCAAGTCAATGTTTAACATAGTTTTGTCCTGACAAGAAATATCATAATTTACATTGGACATATAAGATTGGTATGAATTAATGGATGACTTGTCATCCCTTTCTATACTTGATGAATGTGAAATTACATTATCGTTATGGGTGAATGAGACTTGTCTCACGATTTCTAACACCCTCTTATGTGAGTATCATTAACATAATTATTTTGGTGCAAGTGAGAGTTGTCTCACTTCCTTCAACACCCCATTCTAGGGAAACTTCATGACTCATAATCTTTTAGTTTTTTCATTACTCACCTTATCTTTTTCAATGTTATTTGGTAGTCTTGTACCATTCTTTATGAATGTTATAAGGGCTTATTCAATGTGGTACTATGTTCGCAAGTTCATTTAGATAGGGTATGTTGGGACTTGTCCCAATCATTTGCATACCCTAGGTTATGAGTTCATTGAGTTACAACTTGTCAAGTCAATATTTAACATGTAGTTTTCCTTACAAGAAAAATTATAACTTACATCAGACATCTAAGATTGGTATGACTTAGTCATTGGCCAATTCTATCTCATATTTTAGAAATAATATTACTCGACAATTTATTGGCAGAAACCAAACATTCACTTAAAAATTTTCATGATATTATCACTAGCCAAGTCAATTAACTTCATGTATATACGATAGTAATCTCATCATTTTAAGGAAGCGATCATTTAACATTTTATAAGCTCATAGGAACAATTCAGTACTTAGTTTGGCCAAGCTATAAAGTTGATTTGGCATAGAAGATTCATTAACTAGCTTTGATTCTCGGTCTTTTTTTTTTTGGAAACATTGCATTCCAAACACTTACAAACATATATACTTTAAACGCACAGTAATAAAAACATTCATTCCTTTCAACAGTAAACTGAATTTCATAAACAACTTATAACAATTTATATCTTCTCGAACACAATTGGGATTTACAATAATCCTTATCTCATGTAAATGATACTCTAATGACACGGATCTAACCTATTGGTCTCATTTGATATTATCAAAACGCAGAAACCTACACATAATGATCTGTTACCACCACATACCAACAAAATTCTCGAGAATAGCATTATATATGGTATAAGGGAGAACTAGAGAGATGAACATTCGACAATTTCAATGGCAACAATCCTAGTTTCGGTTTTCTTGAATTCATAATGTTTGAAAAGCCTATTGGGGAAAAAAATCCAAGATAGAAAACTCATACCTTACGGTATAATTGAATATATTATGATCACCCTGTACTTTGCACGAAAATGGTGAAGAATTTGCCTCGAAATTGCCTACGGAGAACCGAGAGTATTTTTCTATTTTCTTTCAGTCGTGAGTTTCTGACCTAGTTAAACATTAGTCTAAATCTTAGGAACTGAATTTTACTAATTCCACTTAGGCTTATTAACTTAATTAAAGAAATCAATTAGATAATTATCAAAACGCCTCTCCTAAATTTACTAAAAATAGGATAGCATTTGACTTAGACAAATTCTGAAAATTTGCTAAGGTTTTCGGTTTGCCCATATATTTTAAACTAATTAAATAAGGTGCTAATTTAATTATTTAAGTGACCTACAGTAATTATTAAAGTACCCCTAAGTCACTAGGTTCATAACCAACACCTTTGGACCATCCTAGGTTAGCTACTAGGATGTTTCTTTAGTTAGTTACTCGGGTAGGGTCACCCAGCTAGGTCTTAGGATTTCGGGCACACTAAGTTAATTTAAGTTAGTCCTAGGTTATTTATATAGTTAGGTAAGTTAGATATATCCTAGTATTCTTTAGGAATCTAGGCCACACGTGGCTTGACCCGACACACACCTGCCCCTAACCGCCCTAACCAAATTAGGTTTGGCTTGGTCATTGTGTCTCTTGGCCGGTAGCACATGTGTTGAACATGTGTTTGCACATGTGTTGATGCGCACTTCTTGTTCCAAGGATCCTCACTATGACCTTGGGAACTTCTTAATCTACATGATCAATTTAAATGATCATGTGCTATGGTACCTAGGCTTGACACTTATTTGCCTCTTACCTAATGTGTGTAAGCTATGAAATTAAATTTTTTAGCTTAGGGTCCTTATTGCAGGTTCAATTTCTAAACAAACTTTGATTGGAGCATTTTAACATCAAAATATATCTTAAGTTACTTGTTGATACATGCCCAATGTTACTTAATGTTGGGCATTGGGATTCTTATGTACCCCAATACATATTCTTAACACCTAATAAACTTTTCACTAGACAAGTATATTTTCTGGAATTTTATATTATCCCATAGTTAGGAACATTCGTCCCCGTATGACACTACACATCATTTTGAATCAAAGAGGGTATTTTCGAAAAAAACATCAACATACTTGAAACTTTACTCTTTGTGAATAATCTGATTCACAATTTACTCTTGATGATGCACATCACTCAAAGCTTATCAGAAGCTTCATATCAGAGATTGAGGAACTTCCTTCTCAATCTCACTTTAACTCAATGCACATTGCAAGTCATGCGACATGAAAATAATGTCAACGATATACAAAAACAACAACCTTAATACATGCATGAACTCATATTAACTCATATAGTACAAGTATAAAACCCAAATTTATGGACAGAAATCACCAAAACCGACTAATGCACAAAATTTGAGTGTCATAAACAAAATAAGACTTACGAAGAGTATATCTTACCTCAAGAACGGAACAAGTGAGGGTAACGGGTATCTCATGTCGGCATCGGCCTCCCATGTTGCTCCCTCAACAAGGTGGTTCCTCCATAACACCTTTACGGTGGAAATCTCCTTATTCGTCAGCTGCTTCACTTGGAGATCTAAAATTTCAAGTGGAACCTCTTCATAAGAAAGGTTCTCATCGACTCCTAACCCCTAAAAAGGAAGGATGAATGTTGGATCACATATACACTTTTTCAGCATCGATACATGAAACACAGGATGAACATAAGCCAAGTCTTTTGGTAACTTCAGTTTATAGGAAACATTCCCTACACGTTGTAAGACCTCATAATGACCTATATACCTCGAACTCAACTACTATTTCTTACCAAACCTCATCACCTCTTTCATGGGTGATATCTTCAGGTAGACTTGATCACCTACCTCGAATTCAAGATCCTTCTTCGCGTTATCAGCATAGGATTTTTGACGTCTGTAAGCTGTAGCCAATCTATCCCTTATCATTCTCACCTTTTCCACAGCCTCATGTATGAACTAAGAGCCAAGGATGGAAGACTCTTCTACCTCAAACCACCCATCTGGGGACCTACATCTACTGCCATACGGTGCTTCAAAAAGTGCCATCCCAATACTTTAATGGTAGCTATTATTATAAGAGAACTCAATCAGTGGCAAGTGATCATCCCAACTCCCCTTGAAGTCAATAGCACATGCTCTCAGAAAGTCATCAAGGGTATGAATGGTACGCTTAACTTTTCCATCCGCCTAAGGATGAAAAACAGTAGATTCACCTGTATACCCTAACTCTTTTTGGAAAATCTCCAAAAGTTACAAGTCAACTGGGCTCCCCTATCCGTAATAATAGATAAAGGGATCCCATGCCACCTCACTATGTCATCAATAAACAACTTAGAATAATCTTCGGCCCTGTGACTAGACATTACAAGAATGAAGTGAGCAGACATAGTCATCTTATCAACAATGAGCCAAATGGAATGATGCAGTTTCTTGGGACTAGCCAGACCAACCACAAAGTCCATATTTATAGCCTCCTACTTTAATGTTTGGATCTCAATCGACTGGGTAAGACCTTCAGGTTTAAGGTATTTGGCCATAACTTGTTGGCAATTGGGGAATTCCTCCACAAACTTAGAAATAACATGCTTCATACCTTCCCACCGATTGATCTCCTTGAGATCATGATACATCTTGGTAGAACCTAGATGAAAGGAATGCCTGGAACAATGAGCCTCTGCAATAATATTAGGTCTCAGATTATCAATATTGGGAACACACAATCTGCCTTGGTATCTAAGAACCCCCCTTAGGGGAACATGATTCTTTCATCCCAACTCAAAACTGAGTCTTTCAACTCTATGAGTACTGGGTAGAGATGCTGCTTAGCATTAACATCAACCACAAATGAGGATTCAGAACTAGAATAAAGTGAAACACCCCCACTTGGTTTATCCACCAGTCGTACACCTAATATAGACAATTGGTGTACATCTTTAACCATCTCCTTCTTCTTATCATTAATATGAGGCACACTGCCCATGCTCAATCGGATCAAAGCATCAGCGACTACAGTGTCCATACCTGAGTGATAGTGGACACTCATGTCATAATCATTGAGAAGCTCTAGCCATCTTCTCTGACGAAGATTTAGTTCTCTTAGTGTAAAAACATACTGAAGACTTTAATGGTCATTAAAAACATTAACATGTACCTTATATAAGTAATGTCGCCAAAGTTTTAACAGATATACCACATCAGCTAACTCAAGATTTTGGGTTGGGAATTTTTTTTATTGATTGTCAACTGTCTTGATTAATATGCAATTACCTTTCCATCCTGCATAAGATTACATCCCAGACTTACTCGGGAAGCATCACAGTACACCACATACCCTTCACCACTCCTCGACAATGTGAGATCTGGGGCTGAAGTAATTCGGTCATTGAGCTCGTAGAAGCTCTTTTCACAAGTTTCGAACCACTCAAACTTCACCTTATTATTTGTAAAAGCATTCAATGGAGCAACAATAGAGGAAAAGCCCTCAACAAACCTGCGATAGTAATTATCCAAACCCAAGAAACTCTGGATATTTGTAGGAGTGAGCGGTCTCGGCTAGTTCTTTACAGACTCTATCTTTTTGGGATCAACCTCTACAACCTAGATGGATAGCACTTGACCATGGAGGTCACTGATCTTATCCAAAACTCACATTTGCTGAATTTTGCATAAAATTAATGTTCGCTGAGTACTTGCAATGTCATTCTCCAATGCTTTTCACACTCTTCTATGGTCTTAGACTATATGAGCATGTCATCTATGAATATTATGACAAAAGAATCATGGTATTCACGAAAGACACTATTCATAAGGTCCATAAACGCGCGTGGTGAATTAGTGAGACTAAATGACATGACAAGATAATAGTAATAATCATACCTGGTACGGAAGGCAGTATTAGGAATGTCCCCTTGTGTCACTCTAAGCTGGTGATACCTTGACAACAGAACTATTTTAGAAAAAAAACTTGAACCTTTGAGCTGATCAAATAGATCATCAATTATGGGAGGAGGGCATTTATTCTTTATAGTGACTTTGTTGAGTTGTCAATAATAGATGCATATTCTAAGGGTTCCATCCTTTTTTTTAACGCACAACACTACTTCACCCAATGGGGATATGCTCGGCTGAATGAAGCCCTTATAAAGTAGATCATTTAACTGCAACTTCAACTATTTGATTTCAGCTGAACCCATTCTATAGGGAGGAATATAAATTGGTTTGGTGATGGAACCTTAGTCAATACCAAAGTCATTTTAACGTTCAATAGGGATTCCTTGTAAATCCTGCGGAAAGACATCTTGAAACTCATTCACTAGGGACATAGAGTCTATGGAAGGAACATCGTGTTCGAAGTAATTGACTTTGACTAAGTCATATAAATACCCCTTAGATAACTTCTTATTGGCTTTAATATGGGAGACTATTTATCCTATTAGATTTGAAGTACCCCTTAGATGGTACCATAACATTTATGGATCCAATCTATACCAAAAATTATATCAAAGTCAAGCGTTGTTAATTCTATTCGGTCAGCATAGGTAACTCTATCAAGAACAATTATTGGGAAATCTCTATATACTCTTTCATCTCTAATGATGTCTCCTATGGGAGTACTAACTAGAAGATGTTCATGCAAGATCTCAGGAAGCAAGTCACATTTAATAGCTACAAAAAGAGTAACAAAAGACAAGCTGGATACTGGATCGAAAAATACATACAAAAGAAAACAAAATACATGCAATGTACCAGTTTCAAAATCAGCGGACTTCTCTTGCTCCTCTCTACCATTCAAATCATAGAACATTTTCCTCTTTGGAGGCTCCGCTGCACCAGTAGGATTAGGCCAAGGCTGAATATCTGCCTTGGCCTGATTCTTCACGTGTGGGTATTCCCTGATCATATGTCCACTCTTGCCGCACCCTTAGCAGGCATCAGAACCTACCATGCACTTAACTCCATGCAAACAACCATACTTACAACACGTCTTTCGGTCACGCTGGACATTTCTATCATTGCCCTTCTTGTAGCCAAACTTGTCCCCTTTTGTATTAGTGTTCCTGAAAGGAGTAGGATTAACAGAGTGTTGGTGTTCCTTCTTGAACTTTGTCCTTTCTTGGACACCAAATGAACTCCTACCAGTTCTAGAACCAGACTAATCTGAGGGCCTTGGCTTATTTCGTTCTCGGCTTCTCTTCCTCCGACGACTCTACTCCACTTGCTATGCCTGTAGCATCAACCTAGCAAGGTCCATGTTATCATGCAACATGGAGTCCCCACATTCCTCCTCCAGATCCTCCAATACACAAGTCACAAACCTGCTCATCTCATCCTTGTGACTGGACACCACAGAAGAAGCATATTTTGAATATTTAACAAACTTTAAGGAGTATTCCTTAACTGACATACCTTCCCGACGTAGGTGGATGAACTCCTCAACCCTAGCCTTTCTCTGCTCTGTGGGAAAGAACCTCTCCATGAATTCAGTCTTGAGAATGTACCAAGTGATGAGGACTTCTCCAGGTGATCAACTATAAACCCACATCATGTACCATACCTGAGCCACATCCTTGAGTTGGTATGCAGCCAGCTCAGTCTTCTCCTCTTCATTAACACACATAGCACAGAGAATCCTAAGGACCATGTCCACTAACTACTTGGGATCCTCATTAGTTCAAGACCCGATGTAGACTAGAGGATTAATCCTGGTGAAATCTCTCAGTCATCTAGCCATGGTGCTAGCATGTGGGTTCTCCCTGGGACCACTTCTCTAGTGGCCTAGCCTGTGATAGCCTGTGCCTGACCTGTGATGGATTGGACCCTATGAACCAGTGTTTCTCTCACTTCCCCCAGCAGTTGCTTCTCCAACTCTCCTGCATGTGTTTCTTCTCGTGTTCATTTTTCTACATGTACACACAAGAAGGCAGTTAGATTCTAGAATGACATAAAATTTCAAAGCTCTACACAACACGATAAAGAGTAGAATAGAGGAAGATTGTCAACATCACTAAGTCTCTAAGTCATGGTTGTGGTTCACTTCACAACCATAACCTAGAAACTATGCAACGTGATTGTTTTGAGACTTAGTTCCTATGTAATTTAACCTCATGCTCTGATACCAAATTTGTCACACCTGAGACCTATACCCTAGATGAGACCGGCATCGTTAACATCTCAGAGGTCGCAGACAAGCCACTTCTTAGCTTTCATCACTCTCATACAGTTATATTTAGCGAAAAATTTAGAACTTTTTAACTTTTCTGAAGTGTACTTAGGCTTCATATAATTTCTGCATAAGAGTAATATACTAACAGCTCAAAATAAACAATGATCTATTACCATATTGAACAATTGAAATGGAGAATTCATAATATCATTAATAGTTGCCAAACCGGCTTTAACTACAAAATATTGAGAAAATGTTTGAAAGGAATCGCTAGGGAATACATCCACTAGCTATGTCTAATATAGTAAAGCTAGAATATAAAGCGTAGGTATCCTCAAACTCAAGAGGACTTACTATAGTTTTGTGGTCCAAACCGCTTCAACTGAACTTCAATATTCTTCAAGGACATGCACTTGTAAAAATAGTAATTGTATATGTGTTAGTACACACTTGTACTAAGTATGTATTCGTAATATTCTTGTTAAATTTGGCATGAAGCCTTTTTAAGCCAATATTTATTAGCAATTCCCATTATTTGATCATTTGCATGATATAAAGATGACGGGGCATATATTCATACTCCAATTGATGAGTCATTTATGTTTTTCTCCTTTTATTGGTATAAACCAATAACTGTTAAAACTTCACTGTTATCAAACACTGATTATTCGATATACTTATTCTTGTGCTTACTTAGTTCACTTTGAACTTACACCTCTTTTTCTTTGATCTCATGCTCACTTTGAACATGCTAGGTTGACTTAGGATAATCTTCTTAGACATCCATTGGGATCTTTCTCTGCAATGACTAAGAATTACTTACATCATTACTTAGTCTAACCTCACCCTTTTGTAATCCTATCCGAACACCCCTCAATTTCCTAGTTCTTTATTTATTTCTTTCTTACTTTCTTAAAGAAATACTTAGCATTAACCAACATAAATCATGTGAGCTAACATGTAATACATTCTCTTTTCCACACTAAAAAGAGGTTGTTCAGCGGCCAAAGTGAAAGTGAATACTTTGATAACTTTCTTAGGTAAATCCACTAGCTAGTAAACTATACTGGCAACATAGTTTAAAGACTAGGAGAATTTCGAGAACCTTATCAACCTTGATGGTAGTCTCATCTCAATAGGCTCATATGTGCTTGCATAATCTCATTACTAGTCTATCGTAGCTTTGCTCAATTTATTATACTCTACAACTTTTGGAGTTGACTCATATATTATGGAAGCTTGCTTCTAGTATGAGGTATGCTTAGCTCAATAGATTAGTTGTCATACCTTTCTATTCTTGATGAATGTGAAATAACATTATAATTATTGTGTTAATGAAACTTGTCTCACGATTTATAACACCCTCTTATGTGAGTATCATTAACATAATGGTTAAGGTGCAAGTGAGATTTGTCTCACTTCCTTTAACACCCCATTCTAGGTCAACTTCATGACTCATAATCTTTTAGTTTTTTCATTTCTCACCTTATCTTATTCAATGTTATTTGGTAGTCTTGTACCATGCTTTATGAAAGTTATAAGGGCTCATATAATGTACTACTATGTTCAAAAGTTCGTTTGGATAGGATAGGTTGGAACTTGTCCCAATCATTGGCATACCCTAGGTTATGAGTTCATTGAGTTACAACTTGTCAAGTCAATCTTTAACATGCATTTGTCCTTACAAGAAACATCATAATTTACATTTTCCATATAAGACTCGTATGGCTTAGTCATTAGCCAACTCTATATCATATTTTGGAAATAATATTACTAGTCAATTTATTGGTATAAACCATACTTTCAATAAACACTTGTCATGATATCATCACTAGCAATGTCAATTAACTTTATGTATATACTATAATAATTTCATAATTTTAAGTAAGCCAATATTTAACATTTGATTAACTCATAGGAACAATTCAGTGCTTAGTTTGGCAAAACTATATAGTTGATTTGGCATTAAAGATTCATTAACTAGTTTTGATTATCATTCTTATTTCTTATTGGAAACATTGCATTCCTAAAAGCTACAAACATATCTAATGTAAAAACATAGAGTAATCAAAACCTTCATTCCTTTCAATAGTAAACTGAATTTCATAAACGACTTATAGAAATTTCATCTTCTCGAACACAATTGGGCATTACAACATTCTTTATCTCATGTAAATGATACTCTAATCAGAGGGATCTAACATATAGGTCTCATTCGACATTATGAAATCACTAAAACCTACACATAATAATAAGTTAGTACCACATACAATCAACATGCTCGAGATTTGAATTATACATACTAATCGAAACGGAAATAGGGAGACCTATGGAGATGAACATTCAAAAATTTCATTAGGAACAATTGTTGTTTTGATTTTATTGAATTCAAAACGTTTGGAAAGACTCCTATGGAAAGGAATCCAAGTTAGAAAACACATACCTTACTATAGAATTGAATCTACGAAGATCACCCTGTACTTTGCAAGAAAATCTTGAAGAATTTGCTTTGAAATCACCTAATCTAGTTAACCATGATTCTAAATTTTAGGAACTGAATATTGACCAATTCAAAACTTAGGTTGATTAACTTAATTATATATGTCAATTAGCTGATTACCAAAATGCCCCTCCTAAATTGACTAAAAATAAGAGAGCATTTGACTTAGCAAAATTCTGAAAAATTTTCTAAGGGTTTCATTTGATAATGAATTTTGGATTAATTAATTAAGTTGATTATTTAATTAATAAGTTACTTGGTTAATTACTAAAGTACCCCTAAGTCACTAGGACATAACCAACCCCTTCGGACAATCCTAGGTTAGGTACTAGGGTGTTTCTTTAGTTAGTTACTCGGTTAGTGTAACCCGGTTAGGTATTAGGATTTCGGCACACTAGTTAGTTTATTTTAGTTAATCCTACGTTAGTAAGATAGTTAGGTAAGTTAGTTAGAGCCTAGGATTGGTTAGGAAGCTAGACCTGACGCGCGCCTTCCCCCTAACAGCCCTAACCGAATTTGGTAGGCTTGGTCGTTTGGTCTCTTGGCCTGTACAACATATGCTTGCATATGTTCTTGCACATGGATGTCATATGTGCTACTGTGCACTTCTTGTCCCAACTATCCTCACCATGTCCTTGGACACTTCTTAATCTACATGATCAATTTAAATGATCATGTGCTATGGTACCTAGGGTTGACACTTGGATGCCTCGTACCTAATGTGTGTAAGTTATTAAATCAAAAATTTTAGCTTAGGTTCTTCATTGAGGGTACAATTCCTAAACAAGATTGGATTGGAGAATTTTAACATCCAAGTATAGCTTAAGTTACTTGTTAATACATAGAAATTAGCTAACACCCTTAAGACAATATTCTCTAGCATGCCCAATATTACTCAATAATCAGGATTGGGTTGCCTATGTACCCCAATACATATTCTTAAAACCAAATAGACTTTTCAATAGACTGCTACATTTTCTGGAATGTTACAATTTATCCTAGTTCCTTTTATGATGCAACCTAGACATGCTTCACTGGCTAAGAGAAGGATTGCATCGTTCTTGGATGGCACGATTGTACTGTTAACGAAGCTAAACAAGAACCATTTATCAATGTTAAGATCATTTTTTTCAATTGGTGCACCAATTTCAAGCGATTGATGTAACAACCCAAATGAACCCCTTGAAAGTTGCCGGCGAATGGGAACCCGAGAAGTCCCACACAAGCTTCTCGTATGAATCATAACATAATATACTCTAAAAATAAGAAAGAATTTAAATCTTTCTTCACACAAGAAGAATACTTTCATTAATACGCATGTGGAAGACTTCTTAAAACCATCTACCTTTACATTATCTCATTTAAACAATCTAATACTTTGAATGTACAACACTTGGGACTAAGCTCATATAAAACTTAAAGGAAATACTAAAGACATAAAAGGAACATGTGGATCTTAATCTTGAGGCAATGAGGACTCACCAATCTTTATCTTCAACACATAGGAAATTATCCATTATATATGGAATATAAAGACTTCCAATTCCCTACACTTATGTCAAAAAGGGAAAAAAGAATTTTAGCATCTTGAATGTTGTATTAATCCTAAAAATTGATATGTTAAGTAAAGCTTAATGTGTGTAGAATATCTACAATTAGACCGGGTTCACATGGATTGATGCGCGTAGAACAAGACCTCTGAACTTCTACAACAGCAAAGCCAACTAACTTGGTGAGTTAGTTGAGCTCTCAAACGTTGGGTCCAGCCATGTAGGGCACCCGAATATGAAGATTTACTTGGATGAGTCTTTACCGTCGAAAAAAAGGGGAAATCTTGTGTTTGGAGGTTCTAGGTGTAAAATGGTCTTTTTCAGGCTAAGGGTAGTATCATAGTTACCCTAAATATTTAATCAATTATTTAATTAATTATTTAATAAATATGGTAGAGGGGCATTTTGGATAGAAAGGGGCGAAATTGGCCTTTGATCAAAATCTTTCTCCAACCAAGTTCGAACCTAGGTAATAGCAATGATTTAATATGTTTATTTAATTTGGTTAATTAATTCAATATATTAATAATTAATGGCTTAAAAAGGAAAAAGGAAAATCATATTATTACTATTAATTATTATTTATTAATTATTTAACCTTACTTGACTATGTCTTGCCTAAAGTCCTAGCCCTAAGGAAACACTCTCTCTTAAATCTATCAACTCTCACGTTTATGTCCCTCTCGTCAACACTCTGTTTCACGTTCTCTCTGCTTAACAAAATAGAAACAAAAAATTATAACAAAAACAAAAGTTCTTCATACTTGAAGAACTTACACGCAAATTACAAACAACAAAGTAATCCGAAAACCTAATGCAAAATGTTATATTCTTGTCGGGTAAGGTGTGAGATTTGTTGGTGGATGTTTGGTTTGGGGTGGATTTTTCAGCAAGTTGAAATGTTGAACGACGTGAATCAGGTATGGGTTTTCTTACTCTTAGTCCTTTCCAAAGAGACCCTTAAGTCTCAAATGAATCTACTCCAAAAACTAGGTCGTGTCCCCATTTCATGCTCCCTGTCACGCTCCCTATGATCTTAGGTTGGGTATGCTTGCTCATAGAATCTAGGGGTACAGTGTTTTGTGTGATGATCTAGTTTCTAGTATTTGTTCATTATTATGTGCTTATGTTTGTGTCTTTTGGAAATATTAATGTAGGCATGTGTTTATGTGTGCAAGTTTTGATCGTGACATTGATTTTCGACTTGTTCATGTTAAGGGCATGAAGATCACTTGTATTTTATGTGAATAATTGTGTAAAACCGTGATGTTCATGTGAAGATGTTATTGCTGTTTTTGAGTGATGAACTCTTGACTAAAAGTAATCACAAAGATGTTATTAATTATGTACAAAACAATCTACAAAAATTATCCTAATATAACATTTAAAAGTTGAAAAAATGCACTTCAATAAGGGTGAACAAATTTCCAGCGTTCTGGAAATTTCTTTTTTTAGCAGCATACTGAAAAAAAAATAACATTCAAAAAAAATATTTTTAATGCTTGAGGTCAGTGGGGTATGAACCAAAGACCTCACCCTATACAGGTAATAAAAAATGTGATAAGGGGAATTCGAAATGGGGTAAATATTATATGAAAAATAAAGGGAAAAAAAGAATAAAAATGAAGTAGGGCGGTGGGGTTCGAACCCACAACCTGTTGGACGGATGAAGCAGGGAGGAGAATAATGAAATAAAGAAATAATAAAAATGAGGTATGTGGATTCGAACCCACAAACTCTCGGCAAAATGAGAAGGTAAGGAGAAAAGGTAAATTAAAATAAGGTGAGGCTTTGGGGATTCGAACCCACTACCTCTTGAATAGATGAGAGAGTTAGGAGAAAAATAAAGGAGGAAAAATAAATGTGGTGAGTGGGGATTGAACCCACAAACTCTTGGATAGGTTAGAAACGTAAAGAGATAAATTAAAAGACAAAGAATGAGCTTGTGGGGGATTGATCCCACAACCTCCTTGCCTTAAATGAAAAAGAGAGGAGAAAAAGAAACAAAATATTATGGGAGTGATGGGGATGGAATTAGGGTCCCCCAAATCTGAAAAATGCAATTATCAAGTTCACTATAAGCTTAAGTGTTACTCAAGGGATTCGAAATCAGATTCCCTTAACCAATTTCGTATTGACACATAAGTCATACGTCAACAAATATTTAATCAATGTTGCCTCTAAAGATCGAAATCAATATCTTGGCATACCTACAAGATGCATAAGTCTTGTACCACATAATGTTGGGTACATATAAATCACTTAGACAAACTATGAATGAAGCCTCATGGCTTCTATCTGTGGACTCAAAAGTCAAGGATACATTTTAAGGTAAGTGAACCTTAGATGTTATGTGATGATATAATGAAACCCCAAAGGGGTTAAGTAAGAGTGTGACGCACACTAAAGGGCCAAGTGCATTGGCATACGATTAAATGAACATTCACATAAAGTGGTGAGTAATTACGAAGAGTGAATGTGCTAAAGTTAAAGAATGTGGTGACAAAATTTTAATAGGCTAATTCGAAAGGTGTGAAAAATCTCAAATGATCCTATGTTAATGTTACCAAGAAGTATTCACCTACGAGAGTGTAAAGTTAATGAAGAGACCAATTTCTAGAACACTCTAATTAAAGTACTAATGATATTGCATACTCAATACTAATGTTGAGATGGGAATTCATATAATGAGCTATGATGTCCTCATTCTAGAAGCCAACTTCCATGATGTATGAATTCAATGTAGTGGAACTTTATTCTAAGCATAGATAGGCTCGCTACGAGTAGTAATGCCTTCCTTCGAGAAGGGTGGAGGTTCACCTAAATCTCATAAGATGAGACTGTCCGGCATGCCGTATATGGGTCTCCTTATATCTCCTAGTCTTTGAACCTATAAAGCCAATATAGGGATCTAGCATGATGTTAGGTAGAATATGTTTCATATGAAATGAGTAAACAAAAAGATCACATTTTCCGCTAAAATTAACCTAGATGAAGTAACGATGACGTAAGTAGTTTTGTCTCATACCTTTGAGAGGTCAATGACGTCATTCTCGTCTAAGGTCTAGACTCCGGTCGTGAAAAAGTTTGTATCATAGCCCAAGGTTAAATTACGAGGAAAATAATTTTACATCAAGCACATTGAGTAGTTTCTATGTCATGGTAGTGAAGTGCACCACTATCGTGAATTAGTGACTCTATGATGCGTAAGAAAAATTCCCTTCTTCTAATCTTATCGTAACTCTTTCTAATGTATGATTTCTTTGTGTTATTAGCGTGTCTAACATAAATTCTTATTTTTTTTCCAGAAAATGAACACTAGAAGGAACACTGGTCAAGGGAAAGGAGGAGCAGCTGTTTGGGGTAACCAAGTTCCACCCCAGCCTCCAACTGAAGGAGTGGCCATGGCAGTTAACCCAACTGAGTTGTCAGATGCGAAGATGCGGACCACTGTGGCTCATTTGGCTCAAACCATCACTATGGAGGCCCAGGCTATGATGGCCAAGGCCAACAGACAGGATTTTCAGGGGGAGAACCCACCCGTACGTATCATGGAAGACAGAATATGGGATTTTACGAGGATGAATCCTCCGATTTTCTCAAAGTTCAAGACTTAAGAGGATCCCCAGAATTTTATGGATGAGTTACATAAGCTCTTTGTGTCCATGGGGGCCACAGATACTGAGAAGGATGAGTTGGCTTCCTATAAGCTCAAGGATGTTGCACTTTTTTTTTGCAAGAGGTCGCAGGATAGCCGAGCTTTGGGTGGAGTTGTGACGTGGGAGCTGTTTAAGATAGCTTTCCTTGAGAGATTATTCTCCAGGAATATGTGGGAGGCAAAGGTTGAGGAGTTTATCAACCTTAAACAAGTATGCGACTTCACTTGTATCTAATAGCAGAGATGAGATGAGTAGGTTCCTCATAGGAATCACAGGAGACCTGGAGGAGGAGTGTCGGGCTGCGATGCTCCACGATAACATGGGCCTTTCAAAGTTGATGGTGCATGTCCAGCAAGTAGAGGACATCCGGAAGAAGAGGGTCGTCCGTGATGTTAGGAGGCCTAAACATTCTGATCAGGAAGGTCATAGTAATGTTGTCAACAGGAACAACTTCAGCGTCCGTGAGCAGCCCTGATCCAAAAAAGGGCATTAGATTTCGGAGAACTCTAAATTTCGGAGGAGTGTAGCATCTATAGGAGGCATTCACGAGCCTAAGAAGGGCAATGGAGGTGATGTGCAGCGTCCCAGAAAGGAATGTGCCAAGAGTTGCCGTGCTTACATTGGAGAGTGCAGACAGGGCATTAATGCCTGATTTGGTTGCAGAAAGAACTGGCACATTGTCAAGGACTACCCATAGAAAAGGGGTAAGGATGGAGGTAATGCTCATTCTAGGCCTAATCTACAGGGTGCAGCAGTAGGCGAGCTTCCTAACAGGAGTATGTTCTATGCCATGAAGGGAAGGGAAGAGCAGCAGAAGTCCGCTGATGTGGTCACAGGTATGCTCAATGTATTCTCAACTTCTTTTTGTGCCTTACTTGATGAAGGGTCTAGGCTTTCCTTTGTAACTCCTTTGCTTGATCTCACTTTTGAGATATTTCCTCAAGTTTTATATGATCTTTATAGTGGTTAGTACACCTTAGTATTAATGTAAGATCTGATAGAGTATACACGGATTGCCCAATAGTTGTATGTCATAACACCATGTGTGCAGACTTGGTTGAGTTACCAATGAATGAGTTTGATGTTATTCTTGTCATTGACTTGCTTCACATGTTTTATGCCTGTATCGATTGCCATAGTAAGGCTGTGAGATTTTGTTTCCCTAATGATGTAGAGCTGGTCTGGAAGGGGTACAATATGAGTCTTCCTAATCCCTTGATTTCGAACCTTAAGGCTAATAAAATGATGTCCAAAGGATTACTTTGTTATCTTGTGAGTGTTAATAATTTAGATCATGACATTCCTTCCATTAACTCAGTGCCTGTAGGGAATGAGTTCCAAGATGTATTTCTTGATGATTTGTCTTGAGTTCTTCCCTCTCGAGAGATTGACTTTGGTATCGACTTAGAACACGGTACTAAGCTAATTTTGGTTCCTCCTTACAGAATGGCTCAATCTTAAGTAAAAGAGTTGAAGTTGCAATTAAAAGATCTCACTGATAAGGGTTTCAATTAGCCAAGCATAACCTCTTTGGGCGCTCAAGTATTGTTTGTGAAAAAGAAAGATGGAACCCTTAGAATGTGTATCGATTATTGACAGCTCAACAAAGGCACAATCAAGAATAAGTATCCACTTCTCATAATAGATGACTTGTTCAACCAACTCCAAGGGTCTAGTTTGTTCTCAAAGATTGATCTTCGTTCAAGGTACCATCAGCTTAGGGTTAGGGATGAAGATGTTCAAAAGACATCCTTTCGTACCCGTTATGCTCATTACGAGTTTCTAGTTATGTCATTTGGTCTCACTAATGCACCTGCTACATTTATGGATCTCATGAACAGAGTCTTCCCTGAATACCTTGACTTTTTCGTCATAGTATTCATTGATGTCATTCTCATCTTCTCAAAGACCAAGGAAGAACATGACCAAAATTTGAGACTAACCTTGTAGGTACTGAGACAACATAAGTTGTATGCCAAATTCCGCAAGTGTGAAATTTTTCTTTGATCAGTGACCTTCCTAGATCACGTTGTGTCCGATAAGGGTGTGGAGGTAGATCCCAAGAATACTAAGACTATTAAGAACTTGCCAAAATCTCTTGCTCCCACAAGTATCCATAGGTTCTTGGGATTGGCTTGTTATTATCGTAGGTTGGTAGACGGTTTTTCTTCCATTGCTGCCCCACTCACAGATTTGACAAAGAATAATGTCAAGTTTAAATGGGTGGAGCCTTGTGAGAAGTGTTTCCAAGAGCTTAAGGACAGACTCACTTCAGCCCTGGTGATTACTTTCCCTAAGTATGGTGACATTACACTGTTTATTGTGATGCATCTAGGGTTGATTTTGGTTGTGTTCTTATGCAAGGTTGTAAGATGATAGCTTATGCATCCAGACAGCTCAAGGTTAATAAAAAGAATTATCCCACTCATCATTTGGAGTTGGCAGTTGTGGTGTTTGCACTGAAACTTTGGAGGTACTACTTGTATGGAGTGCATGTGTTCACAGACCACAAAAGTCTTCAGTACATGTTCACACAGAGGGAGCTGAATCTATGTCAGCGGAGGTGGTTGTAGCTTTTGAAAAACTATGACATAAATGTCCAATACAATCTAGGTAAGGCTAATGTTGTAGCTACTGCTTTGAGCAGGATGAGATTGGGAAGTACAACCCACGTTGAGGATGAGAAGAAGGAGTTGGTAAAGATGTACACAGACTAGCAAGACTGGGTGTGTGGTTGGTTGACTCTACTAGTGGGGGTGTTTCAACACATCCTAGTTCTGAATCATCCTTGGTAGTTGGAGTGTAGAAGGGTCAGCATCTTGATCCGGTGTTGATGGAGTTGAAGGACACAGTTTTGTTAAATATGAATGATTCTTTTGTTTTGGTAGGTGACGGCATACTTAGGTACCAGGAAAGGCTGTGTGTACCAGATGTGGATGATTTGCGGAGGCCTATGGTTCCAAATATTCGATAAATCCAGGTTCCGCCAAAATTTATCATTAACTTAAGCAAATCTATTGGTGGGATGGCATGAAAAAGGACATTGCTGAATATGTGGCCAAGTGTCCTAATTGTCAAGGGTTAAGGCAGAACATCATAAGTCTAGCGGTCTTACTCAAATGATCGAGGTTCCGACTTTGAAATTGGAGGCCATTAATATGGACATCGTGGTTGGTATTCAAAAGACTAGAAAACATCATGACTCCATATGGGTTATTGTAGATAGGATGACTAAGTCTGCCCACTTTATGCCTGTGAAGTCTACTTACAGAGCCGAGGATTATGCGAGACTCTACATTGATTAGATTATGAGATGGCATAGGATGCCTTTGTCTATCATTTAATATAGAGGAGCTCAGTTCACTTCACATTACAAGAGATACTTCTAGAAGAACTGAGGCACGCAGGCAAAGCGTAGTACTGCCTTTCATCCTCAAACTAATGGGCAGGTATAGTGCACCATTCAGACATTGGAGGACATGTTGAGAAAGTGTGTGTGATTTAAAAGGTAGGTGGGACGACCATCTGCCTTTGATAGAGTTCTCCTATAATAAAACATATTACTCGAGCATTGGGATGACGTCGTTTGAGGCAATGGATGGTAGAAGGTGTAGGTCTCCAGTTGGGTGTCTCGAGGTTGCAGAGTCATCAATTTTGGGTCCTGAAATCATTCATGAGGCCTTAGAGAAGGTCAGGATAACTAGGAACAAGTCGTATAGTGGTTACAGTCGGCAATAGTCATATGCGTACAACAATAAATGGCCTTTGGAGTTTGACGTTGGTGAACATGTCTATTTGAATATATATCACCTATGAAGGAGGTGATGAGGTTTGACAGGAAGGGGAAGTCAAATTCGTGGTAGGTTGGGCCATATGAGATCCTACAGTGTGTGGGTGAGGTGGCCTATGAGGTTGTGTTGCCTGCGAAGGTAGCTTCTATTCATCCATTTTTTCATGCCTCAATGTTAAAGAAATTCCATAGTTATCTAGCATAGATTATTCCTGTTAAAGGTTTGGGAGATCACAAAGACTTGTCTTATGAGGAGGTTCCTGCTGAGATTTTAAACCGTCATGTAAAGTGGCTAAGAAACAAGGATGTTGCCACGGTAAAGGTATTGTGGAGGAACAATCTTGTTAAGGGTGATAAGTGGGAGTCTGAGGACGATATGAGATCCCGCTACCCTCATCTCTTCAGCTCTTGAGGTTAGATTGTTTACTATTAAGTCTATGTTCTTTAACTCCTCCATTCCTTGTTGTTATTGCCTGACTCTCTATAATACCTTTGTTATGATATGACCGGCGTTGTGCTGGATTATAAGAAGTGTCATTCGGGGATGAATGTTCCTAAGGGGGGGGGATAATGAAACAACGCTAAAAATGGATATGCTAGGTAATGCTTAATGTGTCGAAGATGCCTACCATTACACCGGGTTCACATGGATTGATGTGCATAGAACTAGACCTCTTAACCTCAGCAACAGCCAAGCCAACTAACTTGGTGAGTTAGTTGATCTAGGAAAGGTTGGATCCATCCATGTAGGGCACCCGAATATGAAGATTTAGTGGATGAGTCTTTCCCAGACTTAAAATGGGGAAATCTTATGTTTGGAGGGTCTAGGGGTAAACTGGTGTTTTTCTAGGCTAAGGGTAGTATTTTAATTACCCTAAGTATTTAATTAATTATTTAATTACTATGGTGGGGGGTAACTTTTGGGGAGAAAGGGCAAAAATTGTCCTTTGAGAATAATCTTGCTCCACCCGGCTTCGAACCTAGGTGGGAGCAATGATTTAATTTGAATTTAATTTGGTGAATAAATTTAATAAATTAAAAACTAATGGCTGATTTAATAAAAAGGAAAATAAGATTTTTACTATTAATTATTATTTATTAATTATTCAACCTTATTTTAGTATGTCTTGCCTAAAGTCCAAGGCCTAAGGAAACACACTCTCTCACATCTATCCACTCTCACATTTATCTCCCTCTCTTCAACAATCTCTTTCACATTCTCTCTGCTTAAAAAACAGAAACTAAAAATCAGAATAATAAAAAAAACAAAAGTTCTTAATACTTGAAGAACTTACATGCAAATTAAAAATGACAAAACAATCCGAAAACGTAAAGCAAAACGTTATATTCTCGTCGGATAAGGTGTGAGATTCATTGCTGGACGTTGGTCTGGGGTGGATTTGAAAGAAAGTGGAAGTGTTGAACTACGTGAATCAGGTATGGGTTTTCTTAATCTTGGTACTTTCCCAAGAGACCCTTGAGTCTCAGTTGAATCTACTCCGAAAACTAGGGTTGTCCCCCCATTTCATGATCCCTGTCACTAACTCCATATGATCTTAGGTTGTGTATGCTTGCTGATAGAATCTAGGGGTACTATATTTTGTGTGAAGATGTAGTTTCGAGTAGGTGTTCATTATTATGTGCTTATGTTTGTGTATTTTTGAAATATTAATGTAGGCATGTGTGTATGTTTGCAAGCTTTGAATCGTGGCTTTGATATTCGGCTTGTTCATGTTAATGGAATAAAGCTCACTTGTATTTTATGTGAATATCTATGCAAAACGCTGATGTTCCTGTGAAGATGTTATTGTTGTTTTTGGTGAAAAACTCTTGCCTAAAAGTAATCATAAAAATGCTATTGAATATGTACAAAACGTTCTACGAAATTATCCTAAACCTAACATTTAAAAGTTGAAAAATAATGGACTGCAAAGAGGGTGATAAAATTCCACCATTCTGGAAATTTGTTTTTTGGAAGCATACTGTTTAAGGAAAAAACGTCAAAAAAAATATTTTTAATGCTTGAGGTCAATGGGGATTGAACCAAAGACCTCACCCTATAAATGTTATAAAACAATGTTAAAAGGGGAATCGAAACGGGGTAAAGTTAAAGTTAAAATATAAGGGGGAAATGAAAGAAAATGAAGTGAGGTGTGTGGGGTCCGAACCCACAACCTCTTGGACGGATGAAGGAGAGAGGAGAAGAATGAAATAGAAATAATAAAAATGAGGTATCTGGGATTCGAACCCACAACCTCTCAGCTGAATGAGAAGGTAAGGAGAAAATGTATATTAAAATAAGGTGAGGCTGTGGGGATTCGAACCCACAACCTCTTGAATATATGAGAGAGTTTGGAGAAAAATAAAGGATTAAAAGTAAATGCGGTGAGTGGGGATTGAACCCATAACATTTTGGATAGTTGAGAAAGTTAAGAGATAAATTAAAAGAAAAAGAATGAGCTTGTGGGGGATTGATCCCACAACCTCCTTGCCTTGAACGAAAAAGAGAGGAGAAAAAGAAACGAAAATATTATGGGAGTGATGGGATAAAACTAGAGTCCCCCAAATCTGAAAAATGCAATTATCATGTTTACTATAAGCTTAAGTGTTACTCAAGGAATTCGAAATCGGTTTCCCTAGCCAAATTCTGTATTTACGCATAAGTCACACGTAAACAAATATGTAATGAATGCTTTCTCTAAAGATCGCAATTAATATCTTGGTATACCGACAAGATGCATAAGTCTTGTACCACATAATCTTGGGTAAATATGAATCACTTAGACATACTGTGAATGAAGCCTCATTGTTTGTATGTGTGGACTTATAAGTCTAGATACATTTAAACGTAAGTGAACCTAACATGATATGTAATGAGATAATGAAACCTCAAAGGGGTTAAGTAAGAGTGTGACACACAGAAAATGGCCAAGTGCATTGGCATACGATGAAATGAACATTCACGTAAAGTGGTGAGTAATTATGAAGAGTAAATTTGTTAAAGTGTAAGAATGTGGTGACAACATGATCAGAGGCTAATTCGAAAGGTGAGAGAAATCTCAATATGAGCCTAAGTTAATGTTACCAAGACGTACTCACCTATGAGAATTTAAAGTTAATGAAGAGACCAGTCTTTATGAACACTCTAATGAAAGTATTGAAGTTAATGCATACTTAATACTAATGATGAGATGATAAATCATCTTATGAGATATGATGTCCTCATGCTAGAAGCCATCTTTCTTGATGTATGAGTTGAATGTAATGGAACTTTATACTAAGCATTAATAGGCTAGCTATGAGGGGTGATGCCTTCCTTCGGGAATTGCAAAGGTTCACATACTCTCATGAGATGAGAATGTCCGGCATGCCGTGCATCGGTCTCCTTATATCTCCTAGAATTTGAACCTATATTGCCAATATAGGGCTCTAGCAGGGTTTGACTCCCTATATATGGTAGCATGTTCGGGTCACTCTTGCCGGTGATTCCACCTCTTTGCGGTGTGGGGAAGACACTGAATTTCATGATGCTCACATGATCTATGTCGGTTAAGGTTAAAGTTCCTAAAGAAAGAATGAGGCCAGCCTCAAAGAATACACATGATGAAATGAACAATACCAAAGTGTTTAGGATACGAAAATCAAGAGTTGAGCTATACTTAAATAATGAAACTAGGTTATTCTTTATCATTGCACAGCAAACCCGATGAGGTTCCTAAACTACATCCTACGTATGACTGGAACGAAGAAGACTCTGTGTTTGCTAAAGAACGCTCCCTAGTTGAGGTCCCATACGTTGAGCCCTCAATTTGGGAAGTCCTAATGTCAAGTCCATGATACCAAGGTCTCATGGCATGACTTTCCTAATAAAAATTTGGCAAGTCCACTGACTTGACTTTCCATAATCATATCGTTAGGAGAGAGCTCTTCTTATTCATGCATGTCCTTGGTGTGTGCTTGTATATACCCATGCTTAGTACAAGTGTGTATTAATCCCATACGACTCTATACTTTTAGGTGTAGGTGTAGGCAAATGCTAGAGATTACGATACGATGCTGTAGCTACTCGGAAGTGGGGCATTCATTCGGACTTGGTAGGCCCTCATGCTTTCGAGGATGTCTTCTGTTATAATCTAGCTTAGATGTAGGTTTTAGCTATTGGAGTATGTTGCACTAGCTTTTCTTTCCCATAATATTTAAGATATTGTATTGGTTTTGTTTTGGCATGTTTACGTTTAATGTATTATTGAACTATTTCTTTCATTTGATGATTTTAATATTAGATGGTTGATTGTGAACGCCTATGATGTTAAGTAGAATATGTTTCATATGAAATAAGTAAGCAAAAATTTCAAATTTTCTGCTAAAATTAACCTAGAGTTGTGACAAATGCGTTATGTATAGAAGTCATGCAAAAACCATGGAAAAGGGACATTTAGTATAGAAATATGCTTTCATGACATTTTGATAAAAACCTTCATAAAATATTTTACGAGAAATAATCTATGTCAACAATCACATATAGAAAGTTTTAAAGTAACATCAATCTTATATCCATATTAACATAAACACCCTACTAAAGGTTATTCTAAGACCCATCTAAGTAAGATATGAAGCGGCCGCCTATAAAACCCCTTCAGAAACACACCTAGATTGTCCTCAAGACTATATAAATTAAGTAATTGCATTTCATCATATTAAATTCATTTATCCTCCCTACCATGAAGCTAGTCTAATACTTACTTAAGTAAAATATAAAGAGACCGCACATAGACCCTTTTCAAGCCCACACAAGCAATCTTCAAAGCTACCATAGATAAGTACCTTTTTAGAAAAGATACTTCATTAGGAATACCATTCTTATATTAAAACAGTTTTGAGAAAAAAAACATATATTTAGAAAAATTCAGATATTCGTCTTCGAAAGTCCTAGGGAATACTTATCCTAGCATCTTAAAATCCTACTCGTACCATGTATAGATAGCATCTTATTTCACTACCTACACGTTGTAGACCTTCTCTAATACTAGAATGCATCCCACATGATTATCATATGTATTAACCGACATTGAACTTGCTATCTAGGCAAATAATCCGATCTACCCTACTCCGAATGAAGGTGTTCTACTTGCAAAGGATAGAACTAGGACACATCCGATGTAGTCACATGGTTAAGCAATATCAACGGTTATTTGGTACTCTTGTCTCAACTCAAGTAAAGACACTCCCAAAAAATATTCACTCAGTGCAAGCCATGTTCTCATTGAGTCTGTTCAATGACATAAGGAGCATATGAGGAGGTACTATATTATAGTCATTACCAAATCATAATACACCTTAACATGGATGGGTCAACTAGGGCTGCCACACAATGGTAAATAAGGATAGCCTAATGACTTTATTAGAGATGGTTTCATGTCATTCCAACCAACATATCCTTAAGTCCATCATTCACACTAGAAGGATACCATTACAACTTTCAACTTCAAGGTTATAATAAGCTTTTGTCTGTATTTAAGGTTCTAAGTCATTGACCTTCTTTACCTGTTCAGGGTCTTATTTTAATCAATCATAGACATACATGACAAGAATGCTTTAGCCTACCATGTCAAGGGATCACATATTCACATCTTTTTCATGCATCAAGAAGAGGGACATAGGTCTACAAAATCAAGACACAACATTCAACATATCACTTATGCAATTAACATTTAAGTACCAAGCAGGGGCACTAAGTGTACCTAAAAGAATACCCTATCAACACATCAAGAAACTCATCATAATCTACCATAGTCACATACAATAATCTAAATAACAACATTGTTTAACCTCACACTTTAGTACGCAACATTATCACATACGACACTTCCTAGCCTTCTATCACCATATACCATAACTTAAAGAAGAATCATAGCACTGACATTCTTACAAGATCACATAAGCATTATAAGTGTACTTGACTTCATACCTTCATATTTCTACAATCTAATACATATATCAAATCATACTCCACTTTACATAGTTATATAAGCCATAACTTCTTCTACACATTTCTTGATATAAGCATCTACACATTACACCTTCATATAAGCCCTACCATGATACTACTACAACATACATGTATAATGACGAAAAAATCATGTTCATCACATCATCACCACATAAACATAACCACCATAAGTTTACCAAACCAATGAATAACAATTATATAACAATTATACACAATATAAAGAGATCAAGTCAACTTACCACCTTCCCATCATAATCATGAATATTCCTTGGCAATTTTAATTAATTCAATTCACGAAGGCTCTTACCAATAGCCATAAAAATTATACTTTATTATAAATACATCATACCAATAATTAAAAAATATATAATATGAATATATCAAATTAAGGCAGACTATATACATTTCTATCATGATCTATACACACTTCAATAGCCCCATACAATCTACAGATGAACTCACTAGTAACAAAATATTATCAAATCACAAATATTATAGCAAAATTTAGAGATTAGTGAAGTTCAAGGGTTCATGGATATTTTAATTGGAAACATCAAGTATACATCAATAACATCATATATCATTGTCTTAAAATGTTTCATGCAAGAACCCATTACTTAGAGTAGAATTTGGACTTATTCATAAACATGAAAATCTTTGAAATCACTTTTAAATAGGCTCTAAGGTGATTGATACCCATAGATATAGAACTCACATACCTTATAAAAAGAATCCCAAGAGAATTGATAAAGAAAATCCATTGAAAGCCATTATCCTAGATTCATCTTCACCTTGAGCTCTCATGGATGTTTTAGGAGAAAAGTTGGGAGGGAAAGGGCATTTATTTAGGTGTAAGGGTCTAAATGAGAGTTAAATCACTTTAATACTCTTAAAATAAAAAATTATAATAAAAAAAAACCATGCACCTAATATATAAGACTTAGGACGGATGTCTTAAAGCACCCCAAGCCAATTCGTGTTACAAGCATAATGCATTCTCAACGACGCCATACCAACGATAGACCGTCGTCTGATTGACGTTCCGTCAATGGTGCTTCATAGTTTTGGTATGACACACCATGCTCCAAATCGAGAGGTTATCGTTTGGGGTCGTTGATTGCCACTGCATGCTGGTTGCAAGGAAGCTTCAAGCCTTTAGTATGGGTCCTCCTCTAGGGCCCCTTATTGGTCCTAGGTGGTGTCGTACCTAGACTTAAAACCCTTAAACATGCAATTATAGGTATTAGTAACCTCACTCATCAGTTTATACACAAAAAAAGTTACGAAACATACAAAGGCACACTACAACACATATATGCACATAAAGGACTAGTCGTCGAACGTCTTGGTCGTTCCTTGACGTTTGACTTGAAACTCAACTGGATTAACTTCAAATTCACATACACAATTTATCTAGTTAAAAACCATTAAAACACAAGTGAAGCTCTACATAGTCCTAGTTCATTTATAATATCGTCGCATATGAGGAGTACCTTCTGAAATGAGCAAGGCAAGCCATTTTTTCATGTTGTCTAGAGTCTTTGTTCCAATCAGATCTTCACACTCGTCATTAATTTCATCAAGGAAATCTAAGAAATAATTATTAGACTCATTATCACATGTGACCTTCTTCCCGAGGACAACTACATAGACAACCGGTTTGAATGATGTTGCTGGCCTCTTCCTTTTTAGTCTCAAGGCCTAAGTCGATGCATAGAACTCTCGGGCACAATTATTTATATGGGCCAAATGTTTTGGTGACGACCATAAAACTATAAGACTTATCAAAACTCATTAATTAATGGTTCCTATAAGTTACACCATTATTTGACATGAGCTTTTCCTCAATGATCATCTTCATCCTTGCTGTCTTTAATTATTCATTAATTTTTAGGAGGTCACAGTACATAAGGTAAAAGCACCCCTGAATGTTTTCGAATTTAAGGAAGAAAAGTTGTATGATGAGGAATCCTATTTTTGCGACAAGCTCATCATCTTAAAAGCTTTTGAGCCTCTTGGTCAAATTCTCACACTTAAAAGCAGTGAAATTTGTAGCGTATATGCCGTCGTATTAAAAGTTTTGAACTGGTGGTGCAAAAGTTTTTCCATTACCTTTTCCTTTCCTACCAGATTCGGGAAGTTTGGTTGTTTTTGCGATGGACGAAAAATCTTTATCAATGACTCTAATTCCCTTTACTTTCCTTAGTGGTGGCATGTTTCTACTTGCGATCTTTCATCTGGTCATATCAGTAAAACATTGGAAAAAATATAGAAACGGTCAAATCAAGTTCACATAAAATTATTAAAAATAGATTCACCAATTCATTTGGCAAAAAACCAAATCACCTTGGCAAGATAAATTTGTCCCGCAAAAAGGATCGAATCAAAATTCACACAAAAATTTTGTAATTTGGCAGTCCGAAGGACTTTCGGTGAACTTATAACAACATTTGGCAAGATAGGATTAATTTGCCGAAAGATAGAGTGCCAAAAAAATCCAACTGCGCAGGCAAAGGGCAATCAAAAAGACTTTTGGCAAGTCACTAAGTGTCTTCACTAACCTCAAGCTTCTCATAGAAAGTAATATAACTTTACTACAAGTAGAACAAGAAATTGACGGAAAAATGGCGAACTTTGGCGAACAAATTAGTGGTTCGGCGAGCTCGACTCATCTAGGAAAAAAACCTGACGTGCCTAATTTCAATCAAACTTCTCGAATTAAACCCCTCCCCCCGGAAAATGTAAACAAAACATTCATTGGTCAAATTTAAAAAATACCCCCAACACCTATTACCCTTAGAAACTATGAATTCTCCCATTGTTTTCCTTTTTGGATGTTTGATGAAATTTACTCCTAAACATGGCATCACCCATTCAATAATCCGGTAAATCACAACATGTGACATAATTACAAGCTAATCAGGATTCATCCAAGCAATCACTATTTACATGAAAGCATAACCCCACAAATTCTAATTCATTTAAAAGTACAAAAATACTAGATTTCTATAATATACACAGTAAGGGCAAGATTGTTGAATTAAATAATGAAAATCAAACAAATTAATCAAATTAGAGAGTCCAACCATATGACAACAAGATAATATCATTTGACAATGATAAGAACGATAAAAATATACACTAGGTTCTGAAAATTGAAATGCTAGACAACAAAGTATTCCAACTCCGAGCAAAGCTCAATTACAAAAGCACTTAGAGAAAAAAAAGATTGAAAATAAAGTACGCGTGTTTGTATGTAAAAACTAAAAGTGAGGGACAATGACAGAGATTTAAACTTTAAATCCTTTAGCCTTTGAATTTTTTTTTCTATAAGTGACATTAGTCGGGCTCGTTAATCCACTTGACAACACTCCAAGTAGTAACCTTCCACACCAAGTTTTATAGAACCACCAGGTCATGTAGAGATCCAAACGGCGGACAAGATCGGGATCGCTAACCCACTCGGCGATTAAAAAGTAATTTTATGGGGTCAATAAGTTTTACTAACTCCAATAAAACATTTTCTTGAGTTTACCAGAGGTGTAGGTCGGGTTCACCAACTACTTTGGTGATTTGTCAATCAGATAATTTCCTCTCCCACATGCACTTTCTTAACACTTTAACGTGTGCAAACAACAGAACATTAATTTTAATACTAAAATCAAGCACTAAGAGGGTAAAGGTTGTCTCCCAAGGAGCACCTTAATAAGTTAACGTCACGACACGACACAATTTCACTTTGAAGTTCCATTAGTGGGGTTTGCCTCATTTTCATTATCCAACCCCTCTTACGATTTGGGTAGAGCTCATTTAGCACTTTTACCATTTCTTATCCTAGTACTTGAATAAGCATGGAATGGGAGGTTGTCATATGGTTCAATATAAATAAATTTTCCCTTAACTCCTCCAGTACCCTACCCTGCATATAGGTTTTTAAGAGTAGAAACCTGAATTGCCTTAGTTGGTCCATCCTCTATGTTTATAAGTTTTCTTCATTCATGAAGAGGGACATTATAGTCCATCTTGATGCACAGGAAGTCAATCTCTCTAAAATTCTTGGTTAACTGTTCCTGCTGAGCTTACAAGGTTGCTCAGCTGAAGTCCCTTTCAATTTCTTGGTTAGACTCTGTCACACGGTCAAGCGGTTGGGTTGCTATCACATAGGGTTGTCGTCCTAGAAAACTAGGGATAAGTTGATCGACTAAAACTTTGTTCCATATACCAAAGCTTGTGTAAAAACATTAAATACGAACTATAACAAGAATTTCATGAGTTGGGCATTAAATCAAAAGGATTTTAAACCTCAGTCGCGTCTCATGATGTTGTTCACCTTTCCATTGGTAGAAGGTTAAAATACCATCCTAAAACATCATCACTTCTAATGGCATAAAATAATTATATTCAACTCTTCGTAATTAAACACACAAACCATAGAAACAAAAAAAAAATTCAGTTCAACTATAACTAACCAGAACAAAATTTAACATAACTAAAAATATTCAAACAACATCACTCCCCAGAAGAAACACCATTTTGATTTCACGTATCACGACACTACTTCAAGTTCAAGTGCCAACAATTGCGAGTAGTATTATAACCCAACAAACAGTAGGTATCATTCCTATAGAGAGTGTTTTTGAGAATTAGTAGTGAAGTGCCAATCAGTTCAAATTTGTTAAAGTTAAACGACATAGACGAATAAAAACATATACAATTAAGAATGACAAAAGTGTCAAAACACGAAAAGGAGGTTTTTATAGCTATTTATCATGTAAAAACAGTAAATACACAAAAAATGCAAGTATGGAGATGGGATTCTTGGGTTGTGACAGGATTATGGGATAGGATAAACAACTGGGTAAATTGCAATTAATAGTTAACAACTGCATAGTAGTGATTAATTTATACATTAGTGGGATAAGCGTTGTCTCGGTAAATTTACCCTTATTCAAATTGGTTACTCTCGAATACTAATTAGCGACATTAAGAACATTTTCCAGTTTAGTCAATTTACTATCTAGAGATGAATTTGTGTTAGTGGATTTAAGATTAAATATCATGGGACGAACCTATCACAATCCACTACCCAGAGGCCATGGATTCAGTAATGTTGGTTTCAGAACCTCTCTATCAAGCAAGAAAAAAAAGACTAAGCTATGATTCTATTTGAAAGTAAAATCCATTAAGTTAGACCACAAATACTGAACGGAATAACCATTAAACAGCAAAGAAATATTAATTAGAAACATCTAACAATTATATGATGACATAATCACATAATCACACTCCATGAATTTGGGTTTTAGCTAGACATAGTAAAAGTCAAGAGATCCATACCAATTTGTGTTTTGCATAAACTGCTTACACTTGACATGTTCTTTATAAATTTTTATGATGAAGAGTCTTCATTATCCATTTAAAATTTCTTGGAACTAGAAATCTTCAAATCATCAAAATATAAGGAGAAATGTATCCAAACTTGAAAACTAAAAAAACATGCAAAGCTAGAATGATAGTTCTCTATCTAATTACTCAATGTCTAGATGGTAAACTAAGAATTCAAATTAAAATTTTATAGGTGTAAAAATTATGTCTACGAAGGATTAGTGGGTGCAAGAAGTCGAGATTGCTTATCCACTTATCAATCATCATTTTGTCATTTATATTGTCGTTTTGCTTTTGACAATAGCATCCTTACGTGTTGTGTAACTTTGGGCGATATAGTACTACATCATTGAACTATTCGGCGACTTGCCTACTACTCTTTTTGATCTCTTACTTTATTTATCCCTTCAGAGATTAGAACAATTGAATATATGGCAAGAGAAAGGCCATTCGGCGACATTTCTAATGTGTTAGTAGTGTATGTGCCCTCTTTTCTTTGTTCCGTTAACTGCCTAGTCCTTTTTTGCTTTTTAGTGTCCTTGCTTCATTCTTTCATTAAATCCCTTAATATCAAGGGCATGTATCAGTTATACAGACTAAATTTGCATTTGAAAAAACTAAATCTACTAACATAATTCCCTAATCAGTCCAAATTGTGGAGTCATCACATGACCCCTCCAAGGACAAACAAAAGGGTCCTTAGGGACAACCTTTGTTTAATGCAAAAAAGTTGCCCGAAGGAACCCTCCCACAATATGGGCACCCAAGAGGTGTGGGTGTAATCACGTTCCATAGGTGGGGATCCTAATAAAAGCTAAGACTCCTTCAAATCTCCATTTTATATAAAGCAAACTATGAATATACAATATAGTCTGTGGACCACTCATTCCTCATTATTGGGGTCTCGGTATTGAGGGATGGACCTTCTCTAAAATGAAGAGTTACAGGCCCAACCCATTAGTTACCAGTAGGGTCCTTGGATCCATCTACTCCCCATGGATGGTGGGTGATTGATAGGGTCTGCGAAAATGCCTCAAAGCCGGCCTAAGGTGAGTGTAACTATGAAATTCCAAAAATAATTATTAAATAGTGCAAATGGTATCCATGTTTTATTTAGTCATATATTAGTACTTATTAACTATTAACCACCTCGTTTACACATCAAAACTCACAAGACTCAAATCACAAATAACTCTCCTCTCAAATATTACTCTCTCTAAGACTCTATTAAAGTAAGAACAATGTTAGGGTTAGGGTTCAAGGAGCATCCATTCTTCTTTTATTTCGCGTGGAAATGTTCCTAACTTATTGTGGTTTCTCATATATTGTTATTTTCATCCCATCCAGTCCCTTTAAAATTTAATTTCAATCTTTCTTTTTCCCATAAAGCTTAGAGTTTTAATCTAACTCATGGGCTCTCTTTTAAAATGTTTTCAATTTTTTATTTATGGCTTATTATGGTTGATTATCGTGATTAGTATTGAATTTATGATTAATAATCACCCCTAAATAACCCATGATCCCCCCCCCTCCAATATTCAAGATACTGATTTCATGAAATTTCATAGATTCTTTTAGAATCATGTTAATTGATTATGTTTATGATAATTGAGTTTTTGAATTAGTATATTCCCCTATGTAAGGTAGTAATTGTAGAAGTTTTGGTTGAGTTGAGTCATAGACTTAAATTGAAAATTGTTACTGTTTGTACATGTTGATGAGGATTGTATATGAAGTCATGACTAACTTGGATACTGATGATCCTACGTCTATTGTGTAATAGTGGTATTGTTGCATGATCCTTCCCCTCGATACCCTTACACATGGATATGAATGAATGGTTTATAATAATGATATTGTTATTGTGTTTATTGAAAGTTTATTCTTAAGACAAACCATAAACATGATGTGAAAGGTTTACTCAAGAATTAATGATTGTAAGGTTGATAGGACAGTCTCCCCTAAAGAATCCCTGAGCTACCATGTTAGACCTACTAAATTCAATGAGTTAATATAGGGATCCATCAGTAGTTCAATGACTTGATAGTATTATAAAGATGTTATGGATCCTAATTTATGTTAGTTAACTTAATTTTTGAAGATAGGTTAAAAGAAAATTAAAAACGAGCATGACGTCCGGTGAACTAGTAACCTAATCAATTGTGGTGCTACTTGTGGTAGGATGGTTTAAAAATGGGTGTGTAAGGGGTTTTCCATACGAAGATGATGGGAGTGGACATAGGTTCGTAAGAGGGTTCTAATCGGTCAAGACTAAGCTAAAGGCCATGGATGCCCGAAAAAGTGAGGCTACTGCCTCAACCTTCACGAGAATGACCATGTCTCATGCCCATGACCACAGCCTAGTCGGGGGGCACTTGAAGATGCCTTGGCCATGAAATGAGGATGTAATCTTGGACAATCTACCGTCCAAGGTATCACGATCCACTTCATGACTCCTATTGAACTTGATGAAAGGGGATGTTTGGTTCTTATTTTTCCCTAAACATTTTGGGAAATGAAGAGTTTGGACGGGCTACTTCCCAAAGTAGCACGATCCACTTGAAGGGCCATGGTGCAGGTTCACGGGCATGGTGGGTGGCATTGATGATTACTTGAAACCCTCTTTGATGGCACGTTAGGGGAAGCTACTGCCCCACACTTCACGAGCACCACCATGATCCGTTCAGCTCTTCACTGATCGGGAAGTAGGACATGAAGGTTTGATAAGGTTCCTAGTCAAGGTAAAATTGGACTTTTAATTTGAAATGTACAACTTAGTAAGGGGTATTTTAAGTAATTTAAGGGTTGCCCATATATTGACATTACGTCATTAATCACTCAATTTCTACTTAAAGACATAATCCCAAATTGAAACGCAATTACTCCGACTTCTCCTTACATTCTCTCTCTACCTCAACCTCCATTAAAGAAAATGTTTGAGCTTCAAGAATAAGACCCACTGTCCATGTTTCTGACTCAACTTTATCTACAAAGACTTCCAAGGGTATGAATTCTTTTACTCTTGGGATTCTTTCCCCACGATGTCTATGAAAGCAAGATTTTAGAAATTACCCAATTAAAGGGTTTTGTGTAAAAATATGTTTCCTTATAAAACGTAAATTGTTTACTGATTATGATGAACTATGATTGCATACGATTGTTTGGTTGCTTATTGATACTTAATGGTAAGTTTTGATCTCTTTCATGAAAAATTCATGGGTATGTCTTTTCCCCTAACCGTAACCTTTGAAGCATTAAACTTTGTTTCTAGTGGTAATGAAATTAAGGGTTTTCTTTTATAATTGGTTGTTCTATAATGAGGATAATGGTTTGAGGGGTGATTCATACATATAAAATTGATTTGGAAAGGGGGTCTTTAATGTTTTCCATGGAAGTCTTTGGTAAGACCTTTTAGGTTGTGATTTAGTACTGCTATTAAGTTATTGGTGGCTTATCTTAGGTAATGTTGCCTAGTTTGGTGTTTGGTTAGAAAATTCTCCACTAGGAGGTTTAATTGTTCATCATAAGTCCTAGTCATCATTAGTGGTTGAGTTAAAGTCTAAGATACATCTTCATTCTCTATTGATGGAGGTGAAGGAATCGGTTCTTCATAAACACAATCAGTCATTCTCCCAAGGTCGGATGGTAAATTGGGTACCAAGGAAGGTTTTGTGTACTAGATGTTCACAACATAAGGAGACAAATAATTAAGGAAGCTGATGGTACCCGATATTTCATTCATCTTGGTGCCACTAATATGTATCGCGATCTACAAGAGGTCTATTGGTGGAACGGGTTGAAGAAGGATATAGCAAAGTTTGTGTCAAAAAATCCTATTTTTTTAACAAGTCAAGGCCAAGAATAAAATACAAGGAATTTTAACTTAAGAGATTGGTGTCCCTACTTGGAAATTGGAAAACATTAATATGGATTTTGTTGTTGGTTTGCCCCGTACATGGAGAAAAAATGATTCATTATGGGTGATTGTTCATAGATTGACAAAATCCGGCCATTTTATCCACATCAAAAGTACTTATTTAACGGAGGACTATGTTAGGTTGTAATTTAATGAGATTGTGAGTTTTCATGGAGTTACCTTTTCAATCATCTCTGATAGGGGTCCCAATTCACTTTTGGTTTTTGAAGGCATTCTAAAGTGGTCTATGTACCAAGGTAAAACATTATATCACATTTCGTCCACAAACGGATGGTTTGATAGAACAAACCATCATAACCTTGGAGGAAATGTTGAGAGCATGTATTATTGACTTAAAAGGGAATTTTGATGACCATCTACCATTGATTTGCCTACAATAATAACTACCATTTATGGGAGGAGATATAGATCTCCAATTGGATGGTTTGAAGTATGTGAGTTTTCTCTAAAGGTAGTATGTCTTATAAGGGATCATTTGAATATGGCCTAAAGTCGACAAAAATCTTATACCGACCAAAAGTGAGGGACAATGACAGAGATTTAAACTTTAAATCCTTTAGCCTTTGAATTTTTTTTTCTATAAGTGACATTAGTCAGGCTCGTTAATCCACTTGACAACACTCCAAGTAGTAACCTCCCACACCAAGTTTTATAGAACCACCAGGTCATGTAGAGATCCAAACGGCGGACAAGATCGGGATCGCTAACCCACTCGGCGATTCAAAAGTAATTTTATGGGGTCTATAAATTTTACTAACTCCAATAAAACATTTTCTTGAGTTTACCAGAGGTGTAGGTCGGGTTTACCAACTACTTTGGTGATTTGTCAATCGGATAATTTCCTCTCCCACATGCACTTTCTTAACACTTTAACGTGTGCAAACAACACACCATTAATTTTAATACTAAAATCAAGCACTAAGAGGGTAAAGGTTGTCTCCCAAGGAGCACCTTAATTAGTTAACGTCACGACACGACACAATTTCACTTTGAAGTTCCATTAGTGGGGTTTGCCTCATTTTCATTATCCAACCCCTCTTACGATTTGGGTAGAGCTCATTTAGCACTTTTACCATTTCTTATCCTAGTACTTGAATAAGCATGGAATGGGAGGTTGTCATATGGTTCAATATAAATAAATTTTCCCTTAACTCCTCCAGTACCCTACCTTGCATATATGTTTTTAAGAGTAGAAACATGAGCATTGCCTTAGTTGGTCCATCCTCTATGTTTATAAGTTTTCTTCATTCATGAAGAGGGACATTATAGTCCATCTTGATGCACAGGAAGTCAATCTCTCTAACATTCTTGGTTAACTATTCCTGCTGAGCTTAAAAGGTTGCTCAGCTGAAGTCCCTTTCAATTTCTTGGTTAGACTCTGTCACACGGTCATGCGGTTGGGTTGCTATCACATAGGGTTGTCGTCCTAGAAAACTAGGGATAAGTTGATCAACCAAAACTTTGTTCCATATACCAAAGCTTGTGTAAAAACTTTCAATACGACTATAACAAGAATTTCATGAGTTGGGCATTAAATCAGAAGTATTTTAAACCTCAGTCGCGTCTCATGATGTTGTTCACCTTTCAATTGGTAGAAGGTTAAAATACCATCCTAAAACATCATCACTTCTAATGGAATAAAATAAATCCATTAAACTCTTCGTAATTAAACACACAAACCATAGAAACAACACAAAAAAAAAATTCAGTTCAACTATAACTAACCAGAACAAAATTTAACGTAACTAAAAATATTCAAACAACATCACTCCCCAGGAGAAACACCATTTTGATTTCACGTATCACGACACTACTTCAAGTTCAAGTGCCAACAATTGCGAGTAGTATTATAACCCAACAAACAGTAGGTATCATTCCTATAGAGAGGTTTTTGAGAATTACTAGTGAAGTGCCAATCAGTTCAAATATGTTAAAGTTAAATGACATAGACGAATAAAAACATATACAATTAAGAATGACAAAAGTGTCAAAGCACGAAAAGGAGGTTTTTATAGCTATTTATCATGTAAAAACAGTAAATACACAAAAAATGCAAGTATGGAGATGGGATTCTTTGGTTGTGACAGGATTATGTGATAGGATAAACAACTAGGTAAATTGCAATTAATAGTTAACAACTGCATAGTAGTGATTAATTTATACATTAGTGGGATAAGCGCTCTCTCGGTAAATTTACCCTTATTCAAATTGGTTACTCTCGAATACTAGTTAGCGACAATTAAGAACATTTTCTGGCTTAGTCAATTGACTATCTAGAGATGAATTTGTGTTAGTGGATTTAAGATTAAAAATCATGGGACGAACCTATCACAATCCACTACCTAGAGGCCATGGATTCAGTAATGTTGGTTTCAGAACCTCTCCATCGAGCAAGAAAAAAAACACTAAGCTATGATTGTATTTGAAAGTAAAATCCATTAAGTTAGACCAGAACTACTGAACGGAATAACCATTAAACAGCAAAGAAAATATTTATTAGAAACATCTAACAATTATATGATCACATAATCACATAATCACACTCCATGAATTTGTGTTTTAGCTAGACAGAGTAAAAATCAAGAGACCCATACCAATTAGTGTTTTGCATAAACGGCTTACAGTTGATATGTTCTTTATAAATATTTATGATGATGAGTCTTCATTATCCATTTAAAATTTCTTGGAACTAGAAATCTTCAAATCATCAAAATATAAGGAGAAATGTATCCAAACTTGAAAACTAAAAAAACGTGCAAAGCTAGAATGATAGTTCTCTATCTAATTACTCAATGTCTAGATGGTAAACTAATAATTCAAATTAAAATTTTATAGGTGTAAAAATTATGTCTACGAAGGATTAGTGGGTGCAAGAAGTCGAGATTTCTTATCCACTTATCAATCTTCATTTTGTCATTTATATTGTCGTTTTGCTTTTGACAATAGCATCATTACGTGTTGTGTAACTTTTGGCGATATAGTACTACATCATGGAACTATTCGGCGACTTGCCTACTACTCTTTTCGATCTCTTACTTTATTTATCCCTTCAGAGTTTAGAACAATTGAATCTATGGCAAGACAAAGGCCATTCAGTGACATGTCTAATCTGTTAGTAGTGTATATGCCCTCTTTTCTTTGTTCTGTTAACTGCCTTGTCCTTTTTTGCTTTTTAGTGTCCTTGCTTCATTCTTTCATTATTTCCCTTAATATCAAGGGCATGTATCAGTTATACAGACTAAATTTGTATTTGAAAACAGTAAATCTACTAACATAATTCCCTAATCAGTCCAAATTGTGGACTCATCACATGACCCCTCCAAGGACAAACAAAAGGGTCCTTGGGGACAACCTTTGTTTAATGCAAAAAAGTTGCACGAAGGAACCCTCCCACAAAATGGGCACCCAAGAGGTGTGGGTGTAATCACGTTCCATAGGTGGGGATCCTAATCAAAGCTAACACTCATCCAAATCTCCATTTTATATAAAGCAAAAGTATGAATATACAATATAGTCTGTGGACCACTCATTCCTCATTATTGGGGTCTCGGTATTGAGGGATGGACCTTCTCTAAAATGAAGAGTTACAGGCCCAACCCATTAGTTACCAGTAGGGTCCTTGGATCCATCTACGCCCCATGGATGGTGGGTGATTGATAGGGTCTGCGAAAATGCCTCAAAGTCGGCCTAAGGTGAGTGTAACTATGAATTTCCAAAAATAATTATGAAAGAGTGCGAATGGTATCCATGTTTTATTTAGTCATATATAAGTACTTGTTAACTATTAACCTCGTTTACACATCAAAACTCACAAGACTCAAATCACAAACAACTCTCCTCTCAAATATTACTCTCTCTAAGACTCTATTAAAGTAAGAACAATGCTAGGGTTAGGGTTCAAGGAGCATCCATTCTTCTTTTATTTCGTGTGGAAATGTTCCTAACTTAATGTGGTTTCTCATATATTGTTATTTTCATCCCATCCAGTCCCTTTAAAATTTAATTTCAATCTTTCTTTTTCCCATAAAGCTTAGAGTTTTAATCTAAGTCATGGGCTCACTTTTAAAATGTTTTCAATTGTTTATTTATGGTTTATTATGGTTGATTATCGTTATTAGTATTGAATTTATGATTAATAATCACCCCTAAATAACCCATGATCCCCCCCTCCAATATTCAAGATACTGAATTCATGAAATTTCTTAAATGCTTTTAGAATCATGTTAATTGATTATGTTTATGATAATTGAGTTTTTGAATTATTATATTCCCCTATGTAAGGTAGTAATTGTAGAAGTTTTGGTTGAGTTGAGTCATAGACATAAATTGAAAATTGTTACTGTTTGTACATGTTGATGAGGATTGTATATGAAGTCATGACTAACTTGGATACTGATGATCCTACGTCTATTGTGTAATAGTGGTATTGTTGCATGATGCTTCCCCTCGATACCCTTACACATGGATATGAATGAATGTTTTATAATAATGATTTTGTTATTGTGTTTATTGAAAGTTTATTCTTAAGACAAACCATAAACATGATGTGAAAGGTTTACTCAAGAATTAATGATTGTAAGATTGATAGGACAGTCTCACCTAAAGAATCCATGAGCTACCATGTTAGACCTACTAAATTCAATTAGTTAATATATGGATCCATCAGTAGTTCAATGACTTGATAGTATTATAAAGATGTTATGGATCCTAATTTATGTTATTTAACTTAATTTTTGAAGATAGGTTAAAAGAAAATTAAAAACGACCATGACGTCCGGTGAACTAGTAACCTACACAATTGTGGTGCTACTTGTGGTAGGATGGTTTAAAAATTGGTGTGTAAGGGTTTGTCTATAAGAAGATGATGGGAGTGGACATAGGTTCGTAAGAGGGTTCTAATCGGTCAAGACTAAGCTAAAGGCCATGGATGCCCGAAAAAGTGAGGCTACTGCCTCAACCTTCACGAGAATGACCATGTCTCATGCCCATGACCGCAGCCTAGTCGGGGGGCACTTGAAGATGCCTTGGCCATGAAATGAGGATGTAATCTTGGACAATCAACCGTCCAAGGTATCACGAGCCACTTCATGACTCCTATTGAACTTGATGAAAGGGGATGTTTGGTTCTTATTTTGCCCTAAACATTTTGGGAAATGAAGAGTTTGGACGGGCTACTTCCCAAAGTAGCACGATCCACTTGAAGGGCCATGGTGCAGGTTCACGGCATGGTGGGTGGCATTGATGATTACTTGAAACCCTCTTTGATGGCACGTTAGGGGAAGCTATTGCCCCACACTTCACGAGCACCACCATGATCCGTTCAGCTCTTCACTGATCGGGAAGTAGGACATGAAGGTTTGATAAGGTACCCAGTCAAGCTAAAATTGGACTTTTAATTTTAAATGTACAACTTAGTGAGGGGTATTTTAAGGGTTGCCCATATATTGACATTACGTCATTAATCACTCAATTCTACTTAAACACATAATCCAAAATTGAAACGCAATTACTCCGACTTCTCTCTACATTCTCTCTCTACCTCAACCTCCATTGAATAAAATGTTGGAGCTTCAAGAATAAGACCCACTGTCCAAGTTTCTGACTCAACTTTATCTACAAAGACTTCCAAGGGTATGAATTGTTTTGATCTTGGGATTCTTTCCCCACGATGTCTATGAAAGCAAGATTTTAGAAATTACTCAATTAAAGGGTTTTGTGTAAAAATGTGTTTCCTTTTAAAACGTAAATTGTTGACTTATTATGATGAACTATGATTGCATACGATTGTTTGGTTGCATATTGATACTTAATGGATAAGTTTTGATCTCTTTCATGAAAAATTCATGGATATGTCTTTTCCCCTAACCCTAACATTTGAAGCATTAAACTTGGTGGCTAGTGGTAATGAAATTAAGGGTTTTGTTTTATAATTGGTTGTTCTATAATGAGGATAATGGTTTGAGGGGTGATGCATACATATATCATTGATTTGGAAAAGGGGGTCTTTAATGTTTTTCATCGAAGTCTTTGGTAAGACCTTTTAGGTTGTGATTTAATACTGCTATTAAGTTATTGGTGGCTTATCTTAGGTAATGTTCCCTAGTTTGGTGTTTGGTTAGAAAATTCTCCACTAGGAGGTTTTATTGTTCATCATAAGTCTTAGTCATCTTTAGTGGTTGAGTTAAAGTCTAAGATACATCTTCATTCTCTATTGATGGAGTTGAAGGAATCGGTTCTTCATAAACACAATCAGTCATTGTCCCAAGGTCGGATGGTAAATTGGGTACCAAGGAAGGTTGTGTGTACTAGATGTGCACAACATAAGGAGACAAATAATGAAGGAAGCTCATGGTACACGATATTTCATTCATCTTGGTGCCACAAATATGTATCACGATCTACAAGAGGTCTATTGGTGGAACGGGTTGAAGAAGGATATAGCAAAGTTTGTGTCAAAATATCCTATTTTTTAAACAAGTCAAGGCCAAGAATAAAATACAAGGAATGTTAACTTAAGAGATTGGTGTCCCTACTTGGAAATTGGAAAACATTAATATGGATTTTGTTGTTGGTTTGCCCCGTACATGGAGAAAAAATGATTCATTATGGGTGATTGTTGATAGATTGACAAAATCCGGCCATTTTATCCACATCAAACGTACTTATTTAACGGAGGACTATGTTAGGTTGTAATTTAATGAGATTGTGAGTTTTCATGGAGTTACCTTTTCAATCATCTTTGATAGGGGTCCCAATTCACTTTTGGTTTTTGAAGGCATTCTAAAGTGGTCTATGTACCAAGGTAAAACATTATATCACATTTCGTCCACAAACGGATGGTTTGATAGAACAAACCATCATAACCTTGGAGGAAATGTTGAGAGCATGTATTATTGACTTAAAAGGGAATTTTGATGACCATTTACCATTGATTTGCCTACAATAATAACTACCATTTATGGGAGGAGATATAGATCTCACATTGGATGGTTTGAAGTATGTGAGTTTTCTCTAAAGGTAGTATGTCTTATAAGGGATCATTTGAATATGGCCTAAATTCGACAAAAATCTTATACCGACCATAGGAAAAGGGACTTTGAGTTTATGGTAGGTGACTTGGTATATTTAAATATATCAACCATTTATTGGGTGATGAGTTTTTTTCAAAAGGAAAAACTTAGTCCCCGGTATGTGGGTCCTCATGAGGTTTTAAAACACATCGTTGGGGTTGCCAATGAGTTGGTAACAGTCCGTAAGGTCCATGACTTATTATAAAGCCTCAATTGATGAACTAAGCCTTAAAACACTGTGTCTACGCATAAATGAAGGCAATAAACTCATTTAGGAAGTGTTAGAATAAAAATGTAAAGAAATGATCACAACGTTTGGAGACTAGTAAAATTGAGCTAGTGTGCCTTGATGTATTTCAAGGGGGTTTAAGAGTAAGCATTCAGTCAAATTTTGATAAAAGATTTAGAATACATGTTAGAATATGTTTAGGGTCGAAACATCTTGGTGTGATTCCCAAGGACCACCCTATGTGTCATTGAAGAGGACCCATCCATTGCCCCTCAAAAGCTGTGAATTATAGTGTGCAACCACGAGGCAAAACGATAAGTCATCATTTTGATGATGCTCCATCTTTGGTGCTCAATAGTTCAAACTAATACGACTGACAAAATTCCCAAAATAACCATCTTATGATCGAAACAACGTTTAAACAATACGTTCAGTAGTTGGATCTACGACATTGATGTGGTTCCTTCGTTTGGACCCCTGCTTACTGCCATGTTTTTGTTAAGGTTCTAGAATTTAGTTAATCAGTTAATTAGGGGTTAAGAATGGTTAAAGTAGGTTAGTTAGGGACTATAAAAGGAATCCAACACATTAAACTAACGTAAGTCCAATCAAATTTTCAAAACCCCTTAGCTCCAACTTCTATATAGTTTCTCTCTCCCCGACTAAAACCTCCATTGAAGAAAAACTTGAACTTCAATAAGAGGAGGAATTCACCAAAGAATTAGCATCAAATTCGTGGTTATCATCCCCTAAGGTGTGCTTTCTCTCACTCTTGGACTTCTTTCACAAAGAGTCCCTTCAAAAAGGCTATTTCGAAATCCCCCCAAAGTAGGGGCTTCATGGTCCTCTTATGAAAGGAGAAGATTACCTCAAGCTCTCTAACTTTTATACAGGATTTGCTTGGGATTGGTTGAAACTTTCATTTGAAAGACCTCCTGACATCCTTGATAAGGCCTCAAAAATTAGCTTCACTCACAAAATTTGATACGTCGACAACCCTTATTGGATTTCATACTACCAACGGTATCTTTTCTACCCATTAGGTAAGACAATTTCTCGCTTCTAAATCTTCAAGATCCTTTCCTTTCATTTGATATGGCTCTTGTCAACACCTGAAAAAATAAAATTCTTCCTTTGGCTCTGTGCACACGGACGACTCCCAACCAGAAGATACCTACAATACGTATCAATATTGTGCTAGACTTGATTTGTTAAGGTTGTCACATTGAAAATGAAACCTTTATTCCCATTTTCGTCGATTAGTATATAGCCACGAAATTCTGGTTGGATATGGGTATTAATATCAATAATATTGGTTGTGAAACCTGGGAACACTAGCTACATAACCTCAAACTCCTATCTTACCCATGTAATGATATACCCTACGAGTGGATTGATCTTCTTCCTCACGACATTTGGCACCATTGGAATAACAGAAACTACAACATCCATAATGGAAAATCTAAGTTTCTTTCACAATCCCTAATCAACAGCAAAACTTTGGAATATATTCATTACACTTCATCTCCTTCTAACCCCGATGCCTCTATCAACATTCATATTCAGTGCTTTGTTTCCCCTTCTGGACATTTTAAGCTAAATATTGATAGCTCCATCATAATTAAACATAAGGGCTAGCGGTATTGGTGGAGTCATCCGAGATGACCATGTGCAAGATAGGTTCTTAACTAACAATGACCACTCAATCGTATATTCTACATACTGTGCATGAAATTTCAATGGAATTTCTCAAAGAAGATCATGAAGGAGTTCTAGCTACTAATCAAATATTTAGGTCATCTTGTAAAATGTTAGCTAGTTACAAGACTTATCTAAAATCAATAGCTATAATAGTTATCGTGTACTATTTTAACTATATATAATATATCCTTTCAAAAAAAAAATTGTTATTCAATTGTGATGAATTTAAAATCTTTTATTGTTCTTTAACTATGTAATTACGGTCAATTGTTGGTAATCACAATAGATCTCCCCTTGGACCCTTCTTCTTCCCTAAACTCATTATACCATGAAACTTCTATGGTTATTGTTGAAGATAATGAGTATATGGATTGTGTCGAATGGTAATTTTTATGTAGTACTTCTTGAAATTTTCTTTTTATGTATTAATTATGTATTCATTGGTAATGGAAGTAAGAAGGTTATGAAAGGGCAAAAAAATGTATGAAGGTTGGTTCTCTTTAAATTCAACTATGAAAGATGAGTTACTAAGATAGTAATGCTCCTATATCTATTGTGTGATTGTGGTGTTGATGACAAACATTCCTCATCTTTAAGCCTAGACATTTATTTATCTATGAAGTATGTATGCATGTTATGAAATTATTATTATATGATTCAAAGTAGTTTTAAAGATTATAATTAAATGCTAAGTGAAAGGTTTACTCACTTTTATGGTGTTTCTAAAGTTAAAGGGTTCTTCTCACGTATAGTTACCTATGATAAATTATATGAGATTTTCATATAATTGTCTAGTAAAGACTAATGTTAACTTGTATGATGAGTAAATATGATTACTAAAAGGAATAAATGCTTAGAAACTAAAGGGAATGTAAATAAGATGGGTGTCTCACGTTTAATAAGTTCGGCTCCCCACATGGAATTCCTCACGTTTGCAAGTTTGGATTCCAAATTTAGAACTCCATGTCTAGAGAGTCAAGATTTCTAGTAACAATCTCCTTGACCCTTACCTGTGTGCCCACATAGGACTCCAACTTAGTGGATCAACCTAGATAGATAAGTACAAAAGTTTACACCTTAGGTAAATTTTAACCCTCTCTTTCCAGTGTGGGAGTAGATTACCGGATATCATGTATCTGAAATGTTCTAATGTCTCTTATATCACTTATTTCCCTAATGTAATGTAAATGAACAATAAAGTGTGTGAACTATTATTAGGGATTTTTTTAAATGTTTCTACATAGTGTGAGAGAGTATGCTACTTCTCTTACTCATTGAACTTGTGGGATCCTATGAGATGGTCCTAGTAGTGTTCTTTTATGATTTAGTTGATTATGCTATGTTTGTTAAGTTATATATGATATTTATGAATAAAGAATGCCATGATCAAATATGAGGTTTTGATGTATATATGAAGTAGGTTAGTTAATGTCAGACTTTTCTTGGATAGGGTAATGGGATTCTATTCATGGCAATGCACAAGTATGACTTCGGTTGCTTACATGTTGGTTAATATCATGATGGGTTGACTTGTTATGTTTCATTATATGTGCATGTTAAGGTTATTTAATAGTAATCAAGGTTTTGACTACATTGTGCCTTTTCTCATGCATTGATGATATTTATGCATAGAGGCCATACTTAGTACATGTGGTTTGTACTAACCCATATTTCTTCCATTTTCCCCATAATGTAGGATCCAGCAATTGAAAAGTTTCTTGGAAAATTGCAAGGAACACTTGGATCTTTTCTGAAGTTGTTGGTGAGACTTTAAGTTAGAGGTTGGTGCCCTTTTTCTAGCTTTGTTAGTATTGGATATGTCTAAGACAATTGTTTCTTTCCTTATAATGATTTTGTTTTAAGTGGATATGTGGAATATTGTACAAGTTTAATGGATATGCCCATATTTATATGCTTCTATGATCGATAGTTTCTGTATGAGACAAATATTAGACAACTTCGTATGAATTGACTGTGTTGCATAAATTAGAAGTCTATGTCAAGTTCATATATATATATATATATATATTAATATATATATACATATATATAAATATATATACATATATATATATATATATGTATATATATATATATGTATATATATATTAATATATATATATATATATATGTATATATATGTATATATATATATATATACACACATTATGATAAGCACGAAATCTAATTATACTTCATTTGTAAAAATTTAAATTTACATCATTTTTTTCTAACATAGATATGCAAGGATGTATTCTAAGGGCTAGTCTAAATCTTCTTCGTGTATGAAGACGCCAGTTACATCTAGGGGGTGCTCCCCATTCCTGACCGAGTTGAAATTACCAATTGAGTCATTTTTGGTGCACCTGGTTTTCCACATGTCCATGTTCAAGAAGTGCATACGTGATCTTGTATCTATCTATAAGACTTAGAAGTCAATTCTAACCTTTCCTACGAAGAGGTCCCGATTGATATCTTAGACTGGCAAGTGAAGAGGTTTAGGAACAAAAACTAGCCTCCAAATAGGTTATTTGGAAGAACTAACTAGTGAAGAATTCTACTTGGGAGGTCGTCGCCAACATGAAATGTCGACATACTCATCTTTTTTCCTCTTCTTCTAGTCAAGGTTGAGGTTAGTAACTTCTCCTAGTTTTTGGTTTTGAAGGGTCTTAAGTGTTTTTTGAAACTTCTATGATTTTTCCTTCATTATGCATGATTTTGTGAAGAACATCCATGTTTCATATATGTCTTGAACTATGTGTTTTCATACTTGATATTACTTGATTACATGTTTGGTGTATTCAGTAATGTAATATTTCTTGTGAAATTTGTCATGTGTGAAGTTATGAAAACTATCTGGTGCTTTTTGTTAATATATTGATCCAGATGGAAAGGAGAAGGACATTCCATTTAATAAAAATGTGATATTTTGAAATATGTTCCTTTTTGTAATTGATGTAGATCCTACCTTATATGATGCAATGTTATGTTTAAAAACTGAGTGGAGTTTCCCTCGTTTTACCGAGCTATGATTACTTTGTGCTGGTTGGGCTACTAGTCTCGAGTCGTTAATTGAATGGTCCCCAAAGGTTTAATATTGTTACACCTAGTAAATTCATTGACTTAAGCTAGTGCTCCGTGAGTAGTTCAATCACTTGAAAAGGGTTATAAAAATGTTAGAGGTCCTAATTTATGTTAGCTAAGTTAGTTTGGAAAAATAGGTTAAAAGGAAATTAGAAATGATGGTGACGTCCGGTGAACTAGTAACCTAAACTATTGTGGTGCTAGTAGTGGTAGGATGGTTGAATAATATGTGTCTAAGGGGTTGTCTATGAGAATATTATGGGAGTGGACATAGGTTACTAAGAGGGGTATTAAGGGTCAAGGCCAAGGAAGGAGAGCCCACCCATTAGAAAGGCTACGACCTCAACCCTCATGAGCATGATCACGACTCGTGGTCATGACCACAACCAAGTGGGGGTTTCGTGAACATTCCTTTGCCATGACAGGAGGATGGAATCTTGGACTAGCTAATGTTCAAGACACCATTATCCACTTCACAACTCGTAGTGAACTTAACTTAAGGGGAGTCTGTGTCTTAGTCTCGCCTTTAGACATTTTGAGAAATGGATACTTTGGAGAGGCTAATTCCCAAAGAACCACGAGCCTCTTGACGGGACGTTGTACAGGTTCAAAGGCAAGGAGGGTGGTTTTGTAGACTATTTAGATCCGTATAGCATGGCATGTTGTGGGAAAATACTACCGCACACTTCACGAGCACAACCACAAGCAGTTGAGTTCTTCATCGCTCGTGAAGTGGTGCGTGAAGATTGGACGGGTGTTCGAAGTAAAGGTCAAGTTGGACTTTTGTTTTAAAAGTACAACTTATTGAGGGTTATTTTATGTATTTTGGTGGTTTCCTATATACCGATTTAGGTCATTTATCACTCAATTAAAACATAATACCATATTCCCAAATAGAAACACAATTACTCCCACTTCTCTGTACATTCTCACTATACCTCAACCACCATTGAATAAAACATTGGCGATTCATGAAGAAGAACCAATCTCCAAGTTTCTAACTCAAGTTCATAGACAAAATATATCAAAGGTATGTATTCTTTCACTATTGGGATTCTTTGCCCAAGATGTCCATTCAGAGATGATTTAAAAAAACCACCCAAAATCAAGGGTTTTCTCTACAAATGGGTTTCCTTCTAAAACTGAAATTGTTGACTAATTATGATGAATTGTGATTACTTATGATTATTTAGTTAAATATTGATGCTTAATTGATAAGTTTTTATATATTTCTTGATGAATCACTTGACGTCTCTTTTCCCCTAACCCTAACCATTGAAGCATGTAAATTGGTGGCTAGTCATGGTGAAATTTAAGGGTGTTCTTGTATAATCGGTTGTAGAATGATGACGATAATTGGTTGAGGGGTGAATGTATGTGTATATCATTGTTTTTAAAGGGGGTCTTGAATTATTTCATCGATGTCATTTTCATGAACTTCAATGTTATGAATGATGAAGTTATAAAGGTATGTTCATGTTAGGAATGTGATGTATTATGAGATGATGATCGGTGTTTTACTATGTGCAATTGAAGGTAATTCTCATGTACATCTTATGACTATGTTATGAGGTAATGATGTCACATGATGTTGGTTTTGATGAAATGACGTTATCAAAAATTTAACCTATGAGCTATGAATATGATATATAAGGGTTAATCCCCTACTACCTATCTTAGGAACTTATGTTTTAGAAAGACTTAAAGCTTATTTTAAAAAAAAAAAAATTAACCATAGCTTCGAGTGAACTTGGCAATGAGAGGTGTTCCTTCACAAAGGAAGGGAGATTCACACTATGTCTCTCTTGAGGTGTAAACTACAATAATAATAAGCATAAAGAGTGTTACTAGTAACAACCTCCTAGTTCCTTAACTATGTTCCCCTATAGGAAACCTAGATAGTGGATCCACGTAGACGTTATTATGATGTATATGTCCTACCTTTGAAAGTAGGATGTCTTCCATACGGTGTGAGGAGTTGACACCGGATTCCATTTTCCGCTCACATGGTCTCGTTCCAATTATTTCAAAGTTTCTTGAATGTAAAAAGAGGCATATTAACTAGAATGATTTGAGAGGTGTACTAGTGTGGGTAAATGAATGAGAATATACCTATACATTGCACATGCGTACAATGAGGGGATTCCTAGGGTGATTTCTTTATACACATATCTTATGACTGAAAGTCATAATATGACTCTATATTATGTTTGTCTCATATTATCTTGCATTCACTTGGTATACATGATTTTTTTGTAAATTTTTATGTATGAGGTTTACTACCCTTGCTATGATGTCTTATAATGCAAATGGCAATGCTTATGGTGTCATTGCTAGTTCTATTGTTTATGTGGGGTTATTAGGCTTCACATAGAAATTGCACAAGTTCACATGAATTGGGATCATGGGCAGGGTCTTCTAATATATTGATGAATATGCCTTATGGATTTATTATGTTGTTTCTCTTGAACATGAAATATGAAAATTTCTTTTTGTGATTATGTTTTGGACTTTACTATTTTCTTGGAATTTGCATGAAACCTTTTAAAGTAACATGACATGTTTATAACTAAAATGTCCCTTTCTGCACTTTTTCAATTAGTTTACTTGCATACATCCATACTTAGTTAATACGTTTGTACTAACCCATATTCTCTGTATTTCTACAATAATGTAGGTTCGAGCCATTGAGGAGTTTCAATGCAAAATTTAAAGAAGTTTGGGTGCATTCTCAAGTTGGTGAATCCCCTAGTCCGAGGACGAAATCTACCATTCTAGTTCTTAATATTTTATTAGTCTAAACACATTGTTTAATTTCCGATATTGTAAAGATTATGTTGTATTCTCTTATGACGAATTTGGTAATGTTGTAAGGGTATGTCCCAAATCTTGTACTCCTATGTTAGATGGATATGTGTGAGAAAAATGTAAACAATTTCCAATAAATAAGAAGTCTAAGAAAAATCATATGTTCATCTTGAAATTTTTTATTTTACTTACGTATGAAATGCAATGATGTATGCTAAATGCTTTATAACGACCAGGGAGCACCCCGCTGAAGTTACCGAAGTAATCGACCTCTCAGAGGTATCATGTAAGTTACATGTATCATTCATTAAATATGACACTTAAAAATAAGCTAAAACTTAAGACTTTCTTCTCACAGGAAGAACACTTTGATTAACCGCAAACGGAAGACTTTTAATAACATTCTACATTTACAATGTCTCATAAAATCATCTATACTTTAGAGTACAACATTTGTGACTAAGCCCATACAAGACTTAAAATAAAGACTAAAACACATAAAAGAAACGTGTAGGTCTTGTCCTCTAATCTATGAAGACTGACAAAAATATCATCTTCAACCCTTACAAAGCTATCCATCATCCATGTCATATAGAGACTTCCAAACCCTATCCTTTAGTAAAAGGGAAAAGAAATAGTGAGTACATTTAAGAACAAAGTATGGAAGCCGTGCAAAAAGGGACATTTACTTTAAGATATACTTTCATGCTATTTTGATAGAAAACCTTCATCATAAGAGTTTAATAGACAAAATATATGTCAACAATCACATCTAAGACATATTCCATATTCAACAAGTAAGCATTGACATCACATTAGACCCTTCTCCTAAAGTTACTCTTACTCTCATTTGAGTAAGACATGAAAAGATCACCCATACACCCTCTTCAAGAAGACCTAAGTGTTCTTCAAAGACACCTAGATAAGAACCTTTTTATTAATCATACTAACCATAAGGTCAACATTGTTTACTCAAGTCACTTAGAAGTTAATCCTACAATTAAGGGACCTCACGTAATGGTCTTAAAAGACTTAGGGAACTCACTTTAGTTTTTTCAAAGCCTACTCATGCCATGTGTAGTATGTGTTCACTTCCACTACCCACACGTTGTACAACCTATCTAATAACCAGAGTGCACATCCCATATGGTAAAAATAGGAATTCATAGACATAGACCATACTATATAAGCATGGAATCAGGTATCACAAGGACCCCATACCATTGAAAGTGTTCTACTTTCCAAAGGTATAACTAGGACTCATCCCATGTTGGAACATGGTTCAACAATATAAACGATTTCTTTGTACTCTAGTCTCATGCTTAATTAGAGCTACTACAAAAAGAATATAAACGTGGTACTTTTCTTTCGTTCTCTTAGTCCTACCAACTCATGATACCCTTACAAAGAATGGGTCCACAAGGGCTGCCACTCAAGGTCTATTAAGATAGCTCTTATCACTTCCTTAGAGAGATGATTTCACTCCGTTCATGCCAACCTTCCTCTAAGTCAATCATTCCTTTAAAGAAAGACATCCATATGGTTTTTACTTCAATGCTTGTTATTAACCTTCTTTCATATTCAAGGTTTCTATTTAAGTATTTCATGGAAGGGCACAAACATAGGTCTACCAATCCTAGACTCTAATTCATTATTTCATTTATTCATAATAATACATGACTAGGGTGCCTAAGCCTACCAAGTCAAGAGATCACATATTTACTTAACCTTTATGTATCAAGAAAAGGGACCTAAGACTACCTATTAAGACACAACATTCATCATATCATTTATCCAATATAATTCAAGTACCAATTAGGGACGACTAAGTCTACCAACACATGATAAAAAATCATTCTATAAGGAAACTTCTTATTACTACATTATCATATAAAATCAATTAGAGAGTATTCATAAAATTATAGTACTCATACAATATCATATAAATGTCCCATATTAATTCACTTTATACATTTATCTAATTCATAACACCTTGCATATCGTAACATTACATCATATAAACAACTTAACATTATACCTTCACGTAAACCCTTACATGATACTACTATTATTCACACAAAAATGACGACAAGGCCATGATCATAATAATTTACATCAAACAAACAACACATCCATAAGTTGGTTATACCAATCAATTGCAATTCTATATTAATTCTATATTAATTAGGAGAATTAGGTCAACTTACCTTCTTCCAATATCCAATATCACAATTCGTTAATATCTCCATCAATTCAGAATATAATAACATAATTGACCATTGAAATCCACATTAAAATATAACATAAAGTCAATTCTATAATCATTAGATTATAAGCAATCAACACACTTCATAAGGAAAATTTAGGGTTTTGAGAAGATCAAAGGTTCATGGATATTTATCATTGGAAAACATCAATTATACATCAATAATATCATATGTAATAAATTGAAAAGTTTCATGCAAAAAACCATGACTTAGAGTAGAAATTGGACTTTTTCATAAACTTTGAGATTTTTAAATATCACTTTTAATTTGCTCTAAGGTGATACAAATACTTATATAATGAACTCCCATTCCTTAATATATTAAAACATATAAGAATTGAAGAAGTAATATGCTAGAATCCAAAGCCAAAGCTCCATTGCCTTGACCTTCAATAGAGGCTTGAAAGAATTTTGGAAGAGAACTTTTTGAGGGTTTTGAAATTTTGATTTATAATTAAGGGTTTGGGGTTTTTGATTGTAGAATTAGGGTATGATGACCAAAATTAAGTATCTAATATGCCCCCAAATACTCAAAACACCAAAACATTAAAAGGCCCCTTTCAGATAAGTCAAACTCATCTTAAAATTTTGGACTTATCATCGGGGAACATATTCGCATCGTGGAGATGTTCCCACAAGATTTTCGAAAATAAACTTTTTGACAAAAGACTCCAAGAAAAATCTATGACGCAGACCAAATATTTTGACCTAAGGTGAACCATGTCCGCGAGACGGACTAGTTTCTTCAAAGAACAAAACGTGCTTCCTTTGGCAGATTGTTTGGCCAATGTTTGGGTGCTCCTCGAGGACCCTTATGTTGGTCCTTGGGGAGTCGTACCCGGAGTTTTTTACCCTAAGCATGTCCAACTAGGATTTAGGGTCGTCCCCACTTATTGAAGACTCCAAACAACACATAAAATCATGCACAACATACAAGGACACACTAGCACACTAGAGACTAGTTTCAGAACTATTTGGTCGACCATTGACGTTCGACTTCAAAACACTTAAAAACATAATTATAAAGATATTATTCATTATTTTACCACGTTTATAACTCATAAAAACAATCGAAGATATAGTCAATCCTAGTTTATTTTTAGGGTCGTGACATTCTCCTCCATATAGGAGCATTCGTCCTTGAATGACACTTCGCACTTAAAGTGATAACAACCAAAGAAAAATCTTATGCTCATGAATAAATTTCATAAACCATACACATATCTAGGAGGAATATAAAACAGAGTAAAAAAAAGGCTCAAACAACTTCATGCAGTTACAGAAAGTAGAACTTCATCTACCAACTGCTTTGTCACAATCGGAATCTAGACACCTGACGAGACCGGCGTCGTTGACCTCTCAGAATTCGCAGACAAGGCTACATACATCATCATTACTTCATCTAGGTTAATTTTAGCAGAAAATTTAAACTTTTTGGCATTTAACATTCGTATAAGACATTCTAATTAAACTCATAAATGTTCACAATCAACCATCTAACATTTAGATCATCAAATGAATGAAATAGTTTATAGCTGCATTGAATGTGTACTTGCCAAAATGACAGCAATACAAAATCTGAAATAAAGTAGGAAATGAAATACTAGTGGAACATGCTCCACTAGATAAGGACTATATTTAAGATAGATAATAACAGTACACAACCTCGAAAGCATGAGGGTCTACCAAGTCCGAATGAAAGCTCCACGTCCGGATAGCTGCAACGTCGTACCGTAAGATCTAACGTCCACCTGTGCCTGCACCTAAAAGTAGATATTTGTATGGAATTAGTACACACTTATACTAAGTAAGAATATATGCAATCACACACAAAGGACATGCATGAGAAAGAATAGTTCTTTCCTAGCAACATGATTTATGGAAAGTCAAGTCAGTGGACTTGCCAAATTTGTATTAGGGAAGGCATGCCATGAGTGTAACATGAATCATCAAATTTAGTATTTTTAAAAAAGCATACAACATATTTCACAGGACATACCTAAATGAGGGCTCAACATATGGGACCTCAACTAGGGATCCTTCGTTAGCAAATACAGAGTCTGCTTCATTCATTCATAGGTGCTCTCATCGGGTTTGCTGTGCAATGACAAAGAATAACCTAGCATCATTACTTAAGTCTAGTTCACCTCTTGATTATCCTATCCTTACACCTTTGGTATCGTTCATTTCATTATGTGCATCATTTGAGGCTGACCTAATTCATTCTTTGGGAACTTTAACTTTAAATGACATAGATAATTTGAGCATCATGAAATTTAGTGTTTGCCCAACACCGAAAGAGGTGGAATCACAGGCAAAAGTGACCCAAAACATGCTAGCGTATATAGGGGATTGAACCTTGCTAGATCCCTATATTGGAAGTATAGGTTCAAGGACTAGAAGATATAAGGATAGCCATACCTGGCATGCCGGAAAGTCTCATCTTATGAGAGTTACGTGAACCTCCGCCCTTCTTGAAAGAAGGCATCACCGCTCATAGCTAGTCTATCGGTGCTCAGTATGAAGTTCCATTTCATTCAACTCATACGTCATGGAAGATGGCTTCTTGTATGAGGACATCATAGCTCCATTGGTTATTTCTCATCTCATCATTAGTATTAAGTGTGTTATCAATACTTTCATTAGACTGTTCATAGAGACTGATCTCTTCATTAACTTTACACTCTCATAGGTGAGTATGTTTTGGTAACATTTACTTAGGCTTATTTGAGATTTCTCCCATATTTTTAGCCTCATATCATTTATCACCACATTTATTAACATTAGCACATTTTCTCTTCATAATTACTCACCTCTTTTTACGTGAATGTTCATTTAATCATATGCCAATGCACCTGTCCGTTTGGTGTGGTTCACACTACTACTTAACCCTTCTAGCGTTTCATCATTTCATTGTCCATTTCGTCATAAGCCAATGCACTTTGACATTTAATGTATCTTACACTCGTACTTAACCCTTCTAGGGTTTCATCATTTCATTACATACATCTTAGGTTCACTTATTTTTAATTGTATGCTAGACGTATGGGTCTATACATACAAGCCATGAGGCTTCAATCATAGTTTAATAAGTGACTCATATCTTCCTAAGATTATGTAGTACAAGACTTATGTATCTTCTATGTATGCAAAGATTTCAATTTCGATCTAAGTAGGTGACATTATTCTTGGACATTTAATTCACGTATGATTTATGTATCAATTAGGAAATTTGGGCCAAGGGAACCCAAGTTAAATTCGCTTGAACAAAACATACATTTTTCCTTGATTTTATTTTTAATCCTCATGACATTGGGACCCTAGATTGAACCCCAACATCAACATTTCTTTTTAGTTTCTTTTTTTGCTTGAACTTCTCTCCTTTGGCCGAGGGGTTGTGTGTACGAACCCCCACACCCCCTTTTTATTTTCCTATCTATTTTCTTTGTCCATTATTGCTTAACCAGGAAGTTGTGGGATCAAACCCCACAACCCCTCTTTATTTTTTTTCTTTATTTTAATTTGGACTTAGAGGTTGTGGTTTTGAATCCCCACGACCTCCTTATTTTTATTTTAGTTTAAAATTTAACTACTTAAGCGTTGACAATGATGTTGTGGAATCGAGCCCCATAGCCTCAATTTATTTTCTTTTTAATTTCTCTCTTTTTTTTCCTCCTTCAGCCAAGAGGTGCTGGGTTCGAATATCACTCCTCCAATTATTTTTATTAATTTAAAATTCCCCTCTTACTCTCTTGTTTGGTCGAGAGGTTGTTGGTTCGAATCCCACACCTCTTATTTATTTATTTTTTTCAGCTTTCATGTATTGAGGTTTTGGATTCAATCCCTGCAGACCTCACATGTTTTAACTATATTTTAAACCTCTCAACATCAAGTATTCTTGCTTAAAATTCCATCACCATGTGCTGGATATTTTATTAAATTTTCTAGCCTATATAATTAACAAAATTCATACGTTCGTTGTGAAGTACTTTCACAATTCGTTTAACACATTCTTAAGTATATATTCATTGTTTTTTTAGCTTAATATTTTCCAATTAAGATCATCCACCTTAAACTTCATTTAACATCACAATTTACACACCTTATGCACAATAATTCCAATCATCAAACAAGCCATTTTAAGACTTCAAATGGACAACAACAACCAACATTTTACACATTGCAACACATCATATTCGCTAGACATCATTGAACATGCTTACTATTTGCAAACATAAAATCATAAGGAACATCTTATTTCACACTTAGCTACCATAAACCATACCAATAACATGATTGCTAAACTAATTTAGATTGAAATCGGAAGGAGACTAGGGAGAAGGAGTTCAAAAATAAAGGGGACAACCCTAGTTTCATACGTTGAATTTTGTAGGAAGAAATTTCGCTTGGAGAAAGGATTCCAAGATATAAAACCCATATCTTGTTGTAGCTTTCCACACCTTCCAAGTGCTGACCAAAACCTCCCATAAAGATTCAACACAATCCCGTCGAGAAGATGATGAAAAGTTTTCGTTTCTTAAGTTAGCTTGCTTTCTTGTATATTTTTTTTTGTAAGTTCTTTGAGTTTAGATAACTTTTGATTGTTTTCTAATGTTTTTATCTTCTGTTTTTTCAGACAAGAAAAACAATTTAGACGAGAGAGAGAGAGAGAGATTTAGGCGTGAGAGAGTGATTTTTTGTGAGATAGTGCCTCTTAAAACTAGGATAGTTGGCAAGACTTAGTCAATTTAAAAAAGAAACTTAATGAATAAATAAATAAACAAATGATATTTAATAATAAAATCTCGTTTTCATTTTTAAACCATCCATTGATTATTTATTTATTAAATTAATTCACCAATAAAAAAATTACATTAAATCATTGCTCCCACTTAGATTTAAGTCGGGTGGAGCGAGACTTCATTTCAAGGGCTCAATTTCGGCCCTCTCTCCCCAAATTTCCCTCCACATAATTAATTAAATAACGAATTGGATATTTAGGGTAATTAAGATACTACCGTTAGCAAGGAAAAGACCATTTTACCCCTAGACCCTTCAAACCTATGAATTATTCTTTTTATCTCCGGTAAAGATTCCTTTGAGTAAATCTTCGTACTAGAGAGTCCTACATGGTTGGACCCAACCATTCCAAGATCAAATGACTTCCCAATTTAGTTGGTTTGGCTGTTGCAAGGGTTTAGAGGCCTGGTTCTACATGCATCAATCCGTGTGAACCCGGTCTAATCGTAGGCATTCTAGACAAATTATGCATTACTTATCTTATACATTTTTAGGGTTGTTACATTATCCCCCCTTAGGACCATTCGTTCCCGAATGACACTATTATCTATCTACCACAACGACAGTGATAACATAACATCAAAATTATACATTGGAAACTCAACCAAGTCTGCACATGTAGTCTTACCATATACAACTATTGGGCAATCCTTGTATACTCTATCAGTTCTTACATTTTCTCCTAATAGTCTACCAATCACTATAGGATCATGAAACACATGAGGAAACATCTCAAGAGTGAGAGCAAGCAAAGGAGTTAAAAAGAAAGACGTAGACCCTCTGTTAAGTTAGGCATAAAAAGAAGTTGAGAATGATTGCAGCATACCTGTGACCATATCAGCGGACTTCTCCTGCTCCTCCCTACCATTCAAGGCTTAGAACCTGTTCCTCTTAGGAGGATCGGCTATTGCTGCAACCTGTGGATTAGTCCTAGGCTGAGCATTACCTTCATCCTATCCCTTGTTCTGTGGGCAGTCCTTGACCATGTGCCCTATATTTCCGTAACCGAAGCATGTATTAGTGCCCTGTCGGCACTCTCCACTATGATCACGGATACACATGGCACACTCCTTTCTGGGACGCTGCACATCACCTCCATTGCCCTTCTCGAGATCGAGTCTGCCTTCTCTAGGTGTTGTACTCCTCTGAAAGTTAGAGTTCCCAGAACTCTGTTGCCCCTTTTTGAATCTGGGCTGTTCACAAATACTGAAGTTGTTCCTGTTTCCTCCAATGGTAGGACCTTCTTGATCAAAAGGCTTAGGCCTCCTAGCATCACGAAAGCCCCTCCTCTTCCGGCTTTTCTATATCTTCTTGACATGCACCATAAGCCTATAGAGGGCTATGTTATTGTGGAGCATCGCAGACCGACACTCCTCCTCCGGATCTCTGGTAATCTCTGTGAGGAACCTGCTCATCTTATCCATATTGTTAGAAACTAGGGAAGTGCCTTACCTGGACAAGTTAACGAACTTCAGGGAATACACCCTTACTGTCATATATCCTTGCTTCAGGTTGATATATCCCTCAACCTCAGCTTCCCTCATCTCCCTGGAGGAATCTCTCAAGAAAAGTTGTATTAAATAACTCCCACATGACTGGAACTCCGCCCATCGCCCGACTATCTTGCCAAATCTTGCACCAAGTCTGTGCAACATCCTTGACCTTATAGGAAGCCAACTCAGCCTTCTCAGTATATATGTTGCCCCCATGGACACAAAAGTATTGTGGACCTCGTCCATAAACTCTTGTGGATCCTCTGAAATTTTGGACCCTGTAAAGATAGGAGGATTTATCATTCTGAAGTCTCGCAACCTGTCAGCCATGCTACGTACTGGTGGGTCCTCCCTCTAAACATTCTATATGTTGACTTGGGCGGTCAAATCCTGGGCCTGCATGGTGATGGCCTGAGCCAGAGCGCTCCGCACCTAAGCATCAGTTAATCCAGACGGATTAACTGGCATGGACACTCCTTCAGCTGGAGCCTAGGATGGAACCTGATTGTCCCCAGCAGCTGCTCATCCTCTCCTCTGACTAATGTTTCTCTTGGTATTCATTCTATGAAAACAACAAGACTTGATGTTAGACACGCTCATAACACCAAGAAATTTGGCATTAGCAAAGGCACGATAAGAATAGAAGAAGGAATATTTTCCTACACATCATGCATTCTCTAATTCAAGATAGTGGTGCACTTCATTACCATGACTTAGAAACTACTCAATGTGATTGATGTGAACCTATTATCGTTGGAATTTAACCTATCACTATTATACCAACTTTGTCACGACCTGAATCTAGACCCCAGATGAGACCGGCATACTTGACCTATCAGAGGTCGCAGACAAGCCTACATACGTCATCGTTACTTCATCTAGGTTAATCTTAGCGAAAAATTTGAACTTTGTATTATTTAACATTCGGATAAGACATTCTACTTAAACTCATAAATGTTTACAATCAACCATCTAACATTAAGATCATCAAATGAAAGAAATAGTTCATAGTTGCATTAAATGTGTACTTGAAAAAACAGCACCAATATTAAATCTTAAATGAAGTGGGAAATGATAAACTAGTGGAACATACTCCACTAGCTAAGGCCTACATCTAAGCTAGATAATAACAGTAGACAGCCTCGAAAGCATGAGGGTCTACCATGTCCGAATGAAAGCTCCACGTCCGGATAGCTTCAACGTCGTACTATAAGATCTAAAGTCCACCTGTGGCTTCACCTAAAAGTAGATATTTGTAAGGAATTGGTACACAGTTGTACTAAGTATGGGTACATGCAATCAAACATCAAGGACATGCATGAGAAGAGTAGCTCTTTACTAACAACATGATTTATCGAAAGTCAAGTCAGTGGACTTGTATAATTTAGATTATGGAAGTCATGCCATTAGTGTAACATGCATAATCAAATTCATCATTTTTCAAACAGAACATAGCGTATTTCACATATCATATCACATACTTCATATCATTCTTTCATATTCCATGAGACCTTGGAATTATGGACTTGACATTAGCACTTCCCAAAATGAGGGCTCAACATATGGGACCTCAACTAGGGAGCCTTCTCTAGCAAACACAGAGTTTGCTTCATTCATTCATACGTACTTAATTTTTCATTCTTTCATAAACTAGTGTAATCACCAGTCATACCTAAAAGGTAGTTTAAGACTGTCATTGAGTTTGTTGTGCAATGACCAAGAATAACCTAGCATCATTAGTTTAGTCTAGATCAACTCTTTATTATCCTATCCTTACACCTTCGGTATCGTTTATTTCGTTATATGCATCATTTGAGGGTAGCCTCATTCATTTATTGGGAATTTAAACTTTAACCGACATAGATCATGTGAGCATCATGAAATCCAGTGTCTGCCCCACACCGAAAAAATATGGAATCACCGGCCAAAGTTACCCAAAACATGCCACCGTATATAGGGGATCGACATGCCACCGTATATAAGGGATCGAACCCTGTTGGATCCCTATATTGGAAGTATAGCTTCAAAGACAAGGAGATAAAAGGAGACACATACCCGGCATTTGCCGTACATATGTGAACCTCCGCCCTTCCAGAAAGAAGGCATCCCCGCTCATAGTTAGTCTATCGGTGCTCATTATAAAGTTCCATTTCATTTAACTAATACCTTATGGAAGGTGGCTACTAGTATGAGGACATCATAGCTCAGTAGATGATTTCTCTTCTCATCATTACTATTGAGTGTGTTAATCTCAATACTTTCATTAGAGTTATTATTGAGAATGGTCTTTTCATTAACTTTACACTCTCATAGGTGAGTACATTTTGGTAACATTTACTTAGGCTCATTTGAGATTGCTCCCATCTTTTCATTAGAATTATATCATTTTGTCACCACATTCATTAACATTAGCACATTTTCTCTTCATAATTACTCACCTCATTTTACGTAAATGTTAATTTCATCATATTCCAATGCACTGGAAAATTTGGTGTGTTTCACACTATTACTTAACCCTTCTAGGGTTTCATCAGTTCATTGTTCATTTCATCATTTCATTGTTCATTTCGTCATGTGACAATGCACTTTGCCGTTTACTGTATCTTACACTCGTACTTAATCCTTCAAGGGTAATTTCATTACGTACATCCTAGGTTCACTTATTTTTAATCATATGCAAGACTTATGGGTCTATACTTACAAGCCATGAGACTTCATTCGTAGTTTGTTAAGTGACTCATAGCTTCTTAAAATTATGTAGTCCAAGACTTATGTATCTTGAATGTATACCAAGATTTCGATTTCGATCTAAGTAGGTAACATTATTTTTGAAAAATTAATTCATGTATGATTCATGTATCAATATGGAAATTTGGGGCAAGGGAACCCATGTTCAAATACATTGAACAACACTTACATTTTTCCTTGATTTTAGTTTTAGTCCTCATGAGATTGGGAACCTAGATCGAACCCCAAGATCAAAATTTCATTTTAGTTCCTTTTTTGACCTAGAACTTCTCTCCTTTTGCCGAAGGGTTGTGGGTTTTTACCCCCACAACCCCATTTTTGTTTTCCTATCTATTTTCCTTTTCTATTTTGACTTAATTAAGACGTTGTGGGATCAAACTCCCACATCCTATCTTTAGTTTTTCCTTTATTTCACTTGGGACTTAGAGGTTGTGGGTTTGAACCCCCACAACCTCCTTATTTTTGTTTTCATTTAAAAGTTAACTACTTAAGCGTTGGTAGTGAGGTTGTGGGATCGAGTCCCCACAACCTCACTATTTTTTCTTTTTAATTTCTCTCTTTGTCTCCTTCTTCAGCCAAGAGGTGGTGGGTTTGAATCCCACTCCTCCCATTATCTTTATTAATTTAAAACTGCCCTCTTACACTCTTATTTGGCCGAGTGGTTGTGAATTCGAATCCCACATCTCTCATTTTTTTAAGCTTTCATGTACTGAGGTCTTGGGTTCAATCACCACTAACCTCACATGTTTTAAATATATTTTTAAACCTCTTAACGTCAAGTATTCTTGCCGAAAATTCCATCACCAAGTGCTGGATATTTTATGAAATTTTCTAGCCTTTATTTAACAACATTCATATGTTTGTTTGGAGTTACTTTCACAATTCGTTTAACACATTCATAGATGTAGATTCATAGTTGTTTTAGCTTAAATTTTTCCAGTTAAGATCAGACACGATCCACTTAATTTAGCATCACAATTTACACACCTTATGCACAATAATTCCAATCATCAAACAACCCATTTTAAGACTTCAAATCGAGAACAACAACAAACATTTTACACATTGCACAACATCATTTTCGTTGAAATTCATTAATCATACTTACTATTTGAAAACATAAAATCATAAGGAACATCATATTTCACACTTTGATACTAGCAACATACCAACAACATGATTTCTAAACTAATTTAGTTTGAAATTGGAAGGAGACTAGGTACAAGGAGTTCAAGAATAAAGGGGACTGCCCTAGTTTCATACTTTGAATTTTGTAGAAAGAAATTTCTCTTGGAGAAAGGACTCCAAAAGATAAAACCCATACCGTATTGTAGCTTTCCAATACTTCCAAGTTATTCCAAAAAACTCCCCTAAACAATCAACACAAACCCGTCGAGAAGATGATCCAATGTTTTCATTTCTTAAGTTAGCTTGCTTTCTTTTATATTTTTTTTGTAAGTTCTTTGAGTGTAGAGAAAATTTGATTGGTTTCTAATGTTTTTATCTTCTGTTTTTGCAGACAAGAAAAACAATTCGTACAGGAGAGAGAGAGATTTAGGCGTGAGAGAGAGAGTTTGTGTAAGAGAGTGCCTCTTAAAACTAGGATACTTGGCAAGACTTAGGCAATTTTAAAAAAACCATAATACATAAATAAATAAATAAATAATAAATAATAATAAAATCTGATTTTCCTTTTTAAATCAGCCACTAATTTTTAATTTCTTAAATTAATCCACCAATAACAAAAATCACATCAAATCATTGCTCCCACTTAGGTTCGAACTCGGGTGGAGGAAGACTTCCTTTCAAGTTCTCAATTTCGGCCCTCTCTCCCCAAATTGTCCCTCCACTTTTTTAATTATATAATTAATTACATATTTAGTGTAATTATGATACTACCTTTAGCTACGAAAAAGACCATTTTACCCCTAGACCCTTCAAACCTAAGATTTCGTCTTTTTTAAGTCCGGTAAAGAATCCCTTAAGTAAATCATCGTATTCGAGAGCCCTACATTGTTGGACCCAACCTTTCCAAGCTCAACTAACTTCCCATGTTAGTTGGCTTGCCTGTTGCAAGGGTTCAGAGGTCTGGTTCTATGCGGATCAGTCCGTGTGAACCCGGTCTAAGCGTAGGCATTATAAACGCATTAAGCATTCTATGCGCATCAATCTGTGTGAACCCGGTCTAAGCGTAGGCATTATAGACACATTAAGAATTACTTATCATGTACATTTTTAGGGTTGTTACATCCTTTTGCATCATTCTTTTCCATTTCTCAAGATATTGGAGGAATTTCCTTCTCCAATTTACATCATTCGCATTTAAACATTACTAAGAACATCATGCAATTTATTATCAAAGCATAATCATGCAATATTTGAATAAGGCACACTCAAAGCATTTTTTTCATAAAGGCTTTACATGCAACTTTATAAACAACATATTAGGCATGCTCAATAAGTTAACTCATGCAACATTTAGGAACCTTCACAATTCACCTCATGAAGCAGAGAGAAAATTTTTACTTAATGCACATGAACATGAGGGAATACAAGGTATGAAAACACATTTTCTCATTTAACAAGAATTCAACCCAAACATGCATATCATATGAAGAATATTTTGAAACTCATTTATGTTACAAAAGACTCAAATAAGAAGCAAGATAATATGAAGTCTTACTTTCAGACTTGAATATGAACAAAAGGAATGATAAGGATATCTCACTCCCAACACCCTTACTATTCAAAGTACTCCCCCACTTAAGAGAAATTAATCTAAGGTCAACATGAGCATACTATAAAAATCTACATTATGAAACCATAAACCTCACCAACACCATTCTCATCCTAATCTTCAATTCCCTAAACCTCTTGAAACAACATCATAAATTAAGCCTATATCATGAACACTAAAGACTCTGACATGTCAGATAATATAGACACAACATACTATACTAGGAAAAACTCAAACTTCCTCTTTCAAATATCACCTCTTCGCTCTCTAACGTTGGACAAAGACAACATCAAGCCTCCTTACTCATCACACATATACCTTTTGTAACACCAATACTCATCATCACAAGGCAACTCATCACAACCTTCCATATCCCATATAACAAATCACATACAACCTCTTATCCTCTCCCTCAACCTCTACAACAAACTTTTTATAGGCCACACTCAATGGACAATCACATAAGGAACAAGGGAAATACATCATAAATAAAAGCTTTTAGGCACAATTTAATGAATGAAGAAGTGAAACATTCTTAGCACCCAATAGCCTCATATTCATAATGTGGCGCGCTTCACATTATGAACAAGACACAACTAGATGTGGTTTTGGACACAACCTAAGACTCTTCCATAACCTTATGCTATGATGCCAAGTTTAAAATTACTAGGGATCACCCCTAGCATTTATCAGCATAATTGACCTCTCGGAGAACTAATACGAGCCATATGGATTATTCATTGCATACGACACCTAAAAGGAAACAATAATTTAGAACATTCTTCTAACACGAATAATACTTTCATCAACTAGCAAGTCGAAGACTTTTAAAAACATGATAAAGTTACAGTATCTCATTAAACAATCTTTACTTTATATACAACATTTGGGTCTAAAACTATACAAGACATAAAATAAAGACTAAAATACATAAAATGAACATGTAGATCTTGTCCTCAAATCGATGAGGACTAACCAAAACATCATCTTCAACCCTTACAAACCTATCAATCATCAATGGAATATCAAGAATTCCAATCCCTACACTTTCATAAAACAGGGAAAAGAAAGGGTTAGCACATTTAAGCACAAAGTATGGAATCCATGCAAAAACCATAGAAAAGGAACATTACTTTAAGATATACTTTCATACTATTTGTGTAGGAAAACTTCATCATAAGAGTTTAATGAACAAAATACAAGTCAATAAAAACGTATAAGACATATTCCATAAACAATAAGTAAGCCTTTTAATAACTTTAGAACCTCCACCTAAAGTTGTTCTATGACCTGCTTGAGTATGAAATGAAGAGACCGCCTATACACCCTCTTCTAGAACACCAAAATGTTCCTAAAAGCCACTCTAAATCAGACCGTTCTATTCAACATACTAACTATAAGATGAGCATTCTTAACATAAGTCATTTAGGAGTCAATCATACAATTAACGGACTTCACATAATTGTCTTGAAAGACTTATGGAACTCACTTTAGTATTATCAAAGCCTATTAGTGCCATGTGTAGATAACGTCCAATTCCAATACTCACACGTTGTAGTAACTATCCAATAACTAGAGTGCACATCCCTCATGATGAGAATATGCATTAACTGACATGGACCATACTATCTAGGTATGATAAGGTGTCATATGGACCACACACCGTGGAATGTGTTCTACTTGCTAAAGGTAGAACTAGGACTCATCCCATGTAGGCACACGGTTCAAAAATATCACGGGATTCTTTGTACTATAGTCTCATATTTAGGTAGAGCTACTACCGAAAGCATCTCCACTCGGTGCTTTGCATTTGTTCTCATAGAGTAACTTCATTCACATAAAGGTATATCAGAAACAACCATTTCAATGTCCTACAACCTCATGATACCCTTACAAAGAATGGGTCAACTAGGGCTGCCACTCAAGGTCATTTAGGATAGCTCATATGAATTTCTTAGAGACAGTTTCATTTCGTTCTGGACAACCTACCTCTATGTCCATCATTCCGCTCAAGAAGGACACCATTACGGTCTTTCACTCTAAGTTTCATTTTGAACTTTTTCATATTAAAGGTTTCTATTCAATTTTTTCATAGAAGGGCACCAACTTAGGTCTAATGATCCTAGACATTCATTCATTCATAGAAATATATAACTAGGATGCCTAAGCTTACCATGTCAAGAGATGACATATTCACTTAACCTTCATATTTAAATAAAATGGACTTAATTTATATATAAAAAAAAACAACGTTCATCATATCAGTCATCCAATATCATTCAAGTACCAACTTATTTAGTAATACCTACAAGGACATGATCATAATCATATACAACACATAATCAACGCCATTATTAGTGGATCATACCACTCAATATAAATTCTATATCGATTCTATATTAACCGAGGGAATTAGGTCAACTTACCTTCTTCCGATATCTAAGATCATCTTTTCTTAACATATCGATAAATTCACAATATAATAACATAATTGACCATAAAAATCAACATTACAACATAACCTAAACTCAGTTCTATCATAATTAGATCATAAGCAATAGACAAACTTCATAAGACAAATTTAGTGTTTTTAGAAGATCAGAGGTTCATGGGGATTTTTCATTGGAAAACATCAATTATAAATCAATTATATCTTATCTAAATATCTGAAAATGTTTCATTAAAGAACCGATGACTTAGACTGGAAATTGTACTTTTTCTTAAACATTGAGATCTTTAAAATCACATTGAAATTTGATCTAAGGTAATAGCCAGCCTTATATAAAGAACTCTCATACATTAATAGATTAAAACCCAAGAGAATTGAAAAAGAAATCCACTGGAATTCATAGCCCATGCTCCGAGACATTGACCTTCAACTGAGGCTTGAGAGAATTTTTGAAGAGAATTTTTTTTGAGGGTTTTGAAATTTTAATTTATAATTGACTGTTTGGGGTTATTTATGGGTGAATGAGGGTATATTAACCAATTATAAGTGTTACACAGATTCTGGAATCCGAATGCAATCGGCGTCGTTAACCTCTCAAAGAAAGCAGACAAGCATCTTCTCATCTTTCATAACACTCATATAGTTAAACTTTTGCAAATAATTTAAAAATTTTAAAACCTAATGAAATATACATAGACTACATATAAAAGTTACATGGATTCATATACTATAATCTCAAACTAAAACAACTATCTACTATTGAAGAATCAATTAAGATAAAGAGATCAATATATAATGCAATTGTTTGCACAAATGCCCTTAACACGAAGCTTTGAAACATACATCTGAAAAGAAACGCTAGGGAAAACATCCACTAGCTATTTATAAAGAACTAGTCTAGATAATTAAGTGTATCATCCTCAAACATCAAGAAGACCTACTAATGTATGGAGAACGATGATCCCAACACCTTCAACAAGTTTCAACCATGTCTCTAACTAACACCTAAAAAGATAATAATATCATAGGGTTAGTACACACTTGTACTACGTATGAGTGTATGCACACATACACATAAAGACTATGCATGATCAGGGAAAGCTCTTCCTATAACAACATTCAATGTTTGGAATATGTCATTACTAAACTTTCCTAATTCGTTATTCGTGAATTGTGGTGTGAATATGACATATTTTAATGAATTCAAAACACACAACTAATTTTCTATAATACTACATGACCTTAGAATAATCAACATAATTTTAGAACAACTCGAGCAAAAATTTTAGCTTTTGATTCCCCCAACCCGAGAGCCCCTTTCCCCATATTTAGTTTTTTTCCAGTCTTTTTCTTCTTATTATTGTCAATTTCAAAAATCTCCTTTGATCCAATGTTTTAATTACAAGTGAAATGATTCATTATATTCCCATACCTATAATGAATCAAATAAGTATTTCAAGAGATTAAGAAAATAATATTACTACAAATTGGGCATGAAATCATATTAAGCCAATCTTTATTGGTTAAGCCAATTAGGCATCTCTTTACATAATTTTAAGACGTTTAATTATAATACAATCTTGTTTGGTTATGATTTTTTGCCAATTATATGAAGTCATTATAAGCCATTCTTATTTGGCTTGATCATTTTCATAACATGAGGATTCTTTATTTGCTATGCCCTTTACTTATTTGAAACATAATTCTATATTCATTGGCTTTAATATCTCCTAATTTCTTAGTTAGCCTTGAACTTACATCTCTTCTTTCTTGTTATTTACTTGTAGAAGTCTTTAGCATTAAGTTCATGTGAATCTACATGAAATCCAATGTCTTCCCCACACCGAAAAAAGGTGATTCACAGATCAAATTTAATCCTAGATCATGCGAGTTAACATGAAATCCAGTGTCTGGCACGCACAGAGTAAGGAAGTGAATCCATGTCAAGTGTTTACCCAAACCAAAAAGGGGTGGCTCACGACTAAAGTTAACGAAGAACATTATTTTGAGCTTTAAACGATATAGATCATGTGAGCAAAACATGAAATCCGGTGTCTTCCCCACACTAAAAAGAGGTGATCTCACTGTCCAAGGTGTGACCGAAACATACCTAAATCTCTTAGATGGAATCCACGGGCTAAATCCCATGTTTGCTAGAGATAGTTCGAAGACTAGGAGATATTCGAAGACTCTTATCCACCATGGTAGAGCCTCATCACATGAGACTTACATGTGCAAGCACAAACTCATATCTAGTCTATCAGTGCTTTGCTAACTTTCTTTTATATTCTTATCTTTTAGAGTTGACTTAGACATTATGGAAGTTTGCTTCTAGATTGAGGTTTACTTACTCTATTGATGACATGTCATCCCTTTCTTTACATTGATGAAATGTAAATGTATCCTTACATAACCTATTTGGTGTTAATGAGACTTGTCTCACACATTCTAAAAACCTTCTTCGTGAGTATCTTAACGTATTGTCTTAGGTGTAAGTGAGACTTGTGTCACTTCCTTTAGCACCTTATGCAGGTCACTTTCTTAACTTAAGCACTTACTAATTTTGTTAATACTCACTATACTTGATTACATTCATTTGGTAGCTTCATATCATGAATTATGAACGTTGAGAACTTCAATCAATGAAATACTTATGTTCATAGTTCATTTGTTTAGGGAATGTTGGGACTTGTCCAAATGATTGGCATACCCTTGGATATGGATTCATTGAATTATGTTAGATGTGCTTAAGTTATCATTCCAATATTCTAGTTATATTTGATTGGCATAAAATTGGTATTGGCATAGAAAATTTGGTGATGACTTCATAGACAATTTATTGGCACAATCCAAACATTCATTCAAATATAATTTGATGAAACCATTACTAGTAAATTTTATATCATAACTTAGGCATACCATTAATAGCCATTTCGGATAGCCTCATATGAATACTTTAATGAACATATCATATACAACAAGTCACATTTAACAGTAACTACACACTATGACCGTAAAACATCAATGCTTATCACTTTTGGGCACAAGTTAACATAATATCATTCTTTATTTCATGTAAGGAATACTTAGAATCATACGAGTATACTTATAGGCTCATTCGACATTTACAGATCAAGAAACATACACATTAATATCAGCAAGTACCACATACCAACAACATGATCAACACTACATCTATGTACTCATTGGAATCAGGAACAAGGATACTAGGGGAAAAGGACGTTGAACAAGAACATTGAAAAACAACCCTAGTTTCGAGATTTTATAGAGTCAAGACGATGTAAAATACTTATGGAGTAATAATTCCAGGAAAGAAAACCCATACCTTATTTATAGTTTAATCTACGAAGACCACCTTTTACGAAACCTTGAAGAAAACCTTGAAATCCCCTAAGAGAATTAGTGGAACTTTCTATTTTTCTTTCGTTCGCTTGCTTACTGTTTTGTGTCGTGTATTTTCTAGTGTTTGAACGTAACTCTAACTCTTAGGAATTGATCCTGACTCATTCAAATTATGTTTAATCAGTTAATTAAATCAATTAATTAGTTAATTACCAAAAAGCCCCTCCTAAGTTGACTAAACATAGAAGATCATTGACTTGACAAAAAATCTGGAAATAGGCTATGTCTCGACCAATATTTGAATTTTTTATTGCTTAATTAAATTATTAAATTAATTAATTAAGGTACCTAGGGTAATTACTAAAGTACACCTCAGTCTTTGGGACCATAACAAACCCTTTTGGACCATCCTAGGTTAACTACTAGGATGTTTCTTGAGTTATACTAGGTTAGTGTAAGAATTTCGGTTTGACCCCTTTAATTTAAATAATTAGGTGACCTAGGGTAATTACTAAAGTACCCTTAAGTCTTTAGGACCATAACTAACCCTTTGGACTATCCTAGGTTAGGAACTAAGTTGTCTCTTTAACTAGTTACTAGGTTAGTATCACCCAATTAAGTCTTAGGTTGTCAGGTGTACTAGATAATTTATTTTTGACTATCCTGAGTTATTTAGTTAGTTAGTCAAGTAGGTTAGAGTCTTAGTTAGAGAGCTAGGCCCATGGTGGAACCCTTGTGCATGCATGCCCCTAACTACGCTATCCGAATTCGGTTAGGGTGGTCCCCTCCTTGGCCATTTCCCCCCATGTGCTTGCACATGTGTTGCTTTTACTTTCCTAACTAACTATTCTTGATGGTTCATTGGGAATGTTTACTTATTGTCTCAAAGATCCTACAATTGTCCTTGGCATCGCATAATCTACAAACCCATTTTAATTAGTCATATGCTATGGTGCCTAGGCCTGACGCATGGATCCGTAGCACGTATTTTGTATATTGAAAACTAGTATATTTTAGCTTAGGGCCTTCTGCTGGTGCATCTCTTAAACAAGCTCATTAATACTTAAAAAAATTGGCCAACACCCTTTAAGCCTATATTTTCTAATTTGCCCAATATTTCGCTTATTTTGGTATTATATAGAAATTGGCTAATACTTTATAACAAATTTTCTATACAATGCCCAATATTTCTTAATATTCGGCATTAGAAGGCCTATTTATCTCCAATATGCATTCTTAAAGACCTATTGGGCTATTCACTAGACATATAACTTTCCGGAATGTTACATTATCCCCTCCTTAGGAACATTCTTTCCTGAATAACAATTTACATCTTTTTAAAAACTAAATAGGGTGATTTTTGAAAACCCTTTAACATGCTTGGAACTTTACTCTTTCTTATTTTTTGATTCACACTTACTCTGGATTATGCATATAACTAAAGCTTATCTGAATCTTCATATTTGAGATTGAGGAACTTCCTTTTCAATCATACATAACTTAATGCACATCACAACTCATGAAACAAAAGAACAATGTCGATGCTATACAAAAATAGCAACATGAATGCAAGCATGAACTCATTTTAACTCATATAGTCCAAGCATAAGACACATGATTATGGACTTAAAACATCAAATCAAATAATGGACTAATAACTTAGAGTTTCTGAAACAAAAGCCAGAGTTAGGATGAGTATGTATAACCTTAAAAACATAACAAGTTAGGGTGACGGGATATCATATTGGCTTCGGCCTCCTATGTTGCTCCCTCAAAAAGGTGGTTCATCCATAATACCTTCACGGTGGGAACCTCTTTGTTTCTCTGTTGCTTCACTTGGCGATATAAAAGTTCAATGGGAACCTTTTCATTAGAATCGTTCTCATCGACTCCTAAACCCTTAGATAACATCTTATTGGCTTTAAGACTGGAAACTATTTGGCTTGTTGGATTTGAACCATGCCCTTCCCATTTCATTTCTTACACATTTGGAAAATGAAACCTTACTACTCTGTTTCAATGGTCTATGGTAGCATAGTATATATGAAGCCAATCCATACCAAAAACTATATCAAATCAAGCATGGTTAAGTCTATTAGATCAGCATGAGTAACTTTATTGAGAATAGTTATTGGGAAATCTCTATATACAATTTCTGCCCTAACCTTGTCTCCTCCAGGAGTACTAACTAGAAGTGGTTCATGTAAAATCTCAGGAAGCGAGTCACATTTACTAGCTACTAAAGGAGTAACAAATGACAAAGTGGATCCTGGATCTAACAATGCATACGCAGGAAAAGAGAAGACATGCAACGTACAAGTGACCATATCATCTAACTTCTCTTGCTCTTCTCTACCGTTCAAAGCATAAAATCTGTTCCTCTTGGGAGTTTCGGCTGCACCAGTAGGATTACACCGAGACTGAGCATCTGTCCTTGACAGATTCCTCATCTGTGGGCAATCCCTGATCATATCTCACTCTTGCCGCACCCATAGTATATATTAGTACCTATCAGGCACTCACCTCCATGAAAATGGCCACACTTATCACACGGCTTCCTATCACGCTAGGCATTTTTATCATTGCCCTCCTTGGCATTAGTGTTCTTAGAAGGAGTAAGATTACCTGAGCTCTTGTGCCCCTTCTTGAACTTGGGCCTATCCCAAACTCAAAACGAATTATTACCATTGCTCGAACTTTACGGATCCGAGGACCTAGATTTCTTCCTCTCTCGGTCTCTCTTTCTCTGATGACTCTCCTAAACCTGTTGTACATGTACAATCAACCTACCAAGGTCCATGTTATCATGTAACATGGTTGTTGGACATTCCTCCTCCAAATCCTACAATACACTAGTCACAGACCTGCTCAACTCATTCCTTCTATTGGACACTAGAGAAGAAGCATATTTGGAAATCTTAACAAACATGAAGGATTATTCCCTAACTGACATACCTCCCTATCGTATGTTGATGAATTCCTCAACCTTAGCCTCTCTCTGTTCTCTGGGAAAGAACAATTCTAGGAATGCAGTCTTAAGAACGTCTCAAGTAATGGGAACTTCTCATGGTGCTCGGCCATCTCGCAACATCCTGTGCTACACCTGAGACACATCTTTGAGTTTGTAAGCACCGAACTCGGCCTTTTGACCTTCATTTACGCCCATAGCACAGAGAATCTTATGAACCTCATCCACAAACTCTTGGGGATCCTCATTAGTCATGGACCAGTAGTAGACTAGATGATTCATTCTAATGAAGTCCCTCAGTGTGCTAGACATTGTACTAGCATGTTGATTCTCCCTGGGAGCACCCCCTCTAGTTGTATGGACTGTGATGGACTCTGCGTGAGCAGTGATGGCTTAGGCCATCTAAACTAGTGCTTCCCTTACTTCTCTATACTCAACGCAGCTGGGTTGACAGGCACTTGCACTACAACAGATGGGGCTTGAGGAGGAGCTTTGTTACCTCCACCAGCTGCTTCTTCAACTCTTCTGCCTGCATTTCTCCTTGTGTTCATTTTCTACAAGAATACACAACAAGGAATTTAAACACTAGAATGACACAATATGTCAAAGCTCTACACAGCACGATAAAGAGTAGAAGAAGGTTAGATTCCTAACATCACTTAGTCTTTAAGTCATGATTGTGGTGCGCTTCACAATCATAAGTTAGAAACTACGTAACATAGTTTTTTTGAGCTTTAGTAGCTACGTAATTTAACCTCATACTCTTATACCGAGTTTGCCACACACGGATTCTAGAATTCGAATGCAACCGGCGTCGTTAACCTCTCAATTGCCGGAGACAAGCCTATTCTTAGATTACATAACATTGATATAGTTACGTTTTTGCGGAAAATTTAAAATTTTTATAACATAATGAAGTATACATAGACTTCATATAAAAGTTATATGGATTCATATACTATAAGCTCAAACTAAATAACCATCTACTATTGAAGAATGAATTCAAATCAAGAGATCTATATATAATGTAATAGTTTTCCAAAACGGCCTTAACACAAAGCTTCGAAACAAACATTTTAAAAGAAATTGTAGCGACAAAATCCACTAGCTATGTCTAATGTACTAGGCTATATAAATAAGCGTATCATCCTATAACATCAAGAGGACCTACCAAAGACTGGAGAACGATGATCCAAACACCTTCAATGAGTCTTCAACCTTCTCTCAGACCTGCACCTAAAAAGATATTAATAGTTTATAGTTAGTACACACTTGTTAGGGCAGCTCTTCCTAAAATAACATGCCATGCTTGGAAAGTGGCATCACTAGACATTCCTAATTCGTTATTTCTTGAATTGTTGTGTGAATATGACGTATTTTAATGCATTCAAAGCACACAACTGATTTTCTATATCAATACAATGCTTAGAATCATCAACATAATTTAAGAACAACTTGAGCGAAAATTTGGGATTTTGATGCCCCCAACAAGAGAGCCTTTTTACCTGTACTTAGTTTTTTTTTCTAGTCTTTTTCTTTTTATTGTTATCTAGTTCAAAAATCTCCTTTTGATCCTATGTTTTACTTACAAGTGCAATGATTCTTTATTGTCCAATACCTATAATTAATCAAGTAAGTAATTCAAGAGATTAGTGAAATGATTTAACTACAAATTGGGATTGAAATCAGATTAATCCAATCTTTAATGGTTAAGCCTATTAGGCATTTCTTTGAATAATTTGAAGACTTCTAATTATAAGCCAATCCTGTTTAGCTATTATCTTTTTCCAATTATATAATTCATTATAAGGCATTCTTATTTAGCTTGATCATTTTCACAACATGAGGGTACATTATTGGTTGTCTTTTACTTATTGAAAACCTCATTCTTATTTAACATGGAATTCATAGCTACTACTTTCTTTGTTTGCCTTGAACTTACGTTTCTTCTCTCTTTTTAATTCCTTAGAGTAGTCTGTAGCATTAAGATCATGTGAAGCTACATGAAACCCAATATCTTCCCCACAATGAAAAGAGGTGATTAACCGATCAAAGTGAATCCTACATCATGCGAGTTAATATCAAACCCAGTGTCTGCCTCACACAAAAAAGGGGTGACTCACCGGCTAAAGTGTATCCATGTCAAGTGTTTACCCCACACCGAAAAGGGGTGTATCACAGCTAAAGTTAACGAAGAACATTATTATGAGCATTAAACGACATAGATCATGTGAGAAAAACATGAAATCTAGTGTCTTCCCAACACTAGAAAGAGGTGATCTCACTGGCCAAGGTGAGACCGAAACATACCTATATCTCTTAGGTGGAATTTACAAGCTAAATCCCATGTTTTCTAGAGATAGTTCGAAGACTACGAGATATTCGGAGACTCTTATCCACCGTGGTAGAGCCTCATCACATGAGACTTACATGTGCAAGCAAAAGCTCATATCTATTCTATCAGTGCTTTGCTAAATTTCGTTTATATTCTTATCTTTTAGAGTTGACTCAGATATTATGGAAGCTTGCTTCTACAGTGAGGTTTACTTACTCTATTGATGACTTCTCATCCCTTTCTTTACATTGATGAATTGTAAATTTATCCTTACATAACCTATTTTGTGTTAAAGAGACTTGTCTCACAGATTCTAAAAACCTTCTTCGTGAGTATCTTAACATAGTATCTTAGGTGTAAGTGAGACTTGTCTCACTTCCTTTAACACCTTGTTCTGATTCGTAACATAGGCACTTAATAATTATGTTAATACTCACTTTACTTGCTTACGTTCATTTGGTAGCTTCATATCATAATTTATGGACGTTGAGAACTTCATTCAATGAAATACATATGTTCGTAGTTCATTTGGTTAGGACATGTTGGGACTTGTCCAAATAATGGGCATACCCTTGGATATGGATTCATTGAATTATCTTATATTTGCTTAAGCTGTCAGTCCAATATTATGGTTGTATGTGATTGGCACAAATTAAGTATTGGCCTAGAAAATTTGGCAATGACTTCATAGCCAATTTATTGGCGCGAGCCAAACATTCATTTAAATATAATTTCATGAAATAATTACTAGCAAATTTTATTTCATAACTTACGCATATCATTATTATCCATTTCGATAGCCGCATATTAATACTTTAATGAACATATCGTTTTCAACAAGTCATATTATACAGTAACTACACACTATGACCGTAACACATTAATGCCTAGCACTTTCAGACACAAGTTTACCTAACATCATTCTTTATTTCACGTAAGGAATACTTTATATGAAACGAGTAAATTTATAGACTCATTCAACATTTACAGATCAAGAAACATACACATTAAGATCAGCCAGCACCACATACCAACAACATGATCAACACTACGTCTATATACTCATTGGAATGGGAAACAAGGATACTAGGGAAAAAGGGCGTTCAACAATAACATTGGGAAACAACCCTAGTTTTGAGATTTAATAGATTCAAGACGATGGAAAATACTCTTGAATAAAGAATTGCAGGAGGGAAAAATCATACCTTACGTAGAATATAATCTACGAAGACCACCTTGTAAGAAACCTTGAAGAAAACATTGAAATCGCCTAAAAAAATCAATGGAACTTTCTATTTTTCTTTCGTTCGCTTGCTTACTGTTTTGTGTCATGTATTTCCTATTGTTTAAATGTGAGACTAAGTCTTAGTAACTGAGCTGGACTCATTCAACTTAGGTTTAATAAGTTAAGTAAATCAATTAATTAGTTAATTATCAAAACACCCCTCCTAAGTTGACTAAACAAATGAGAACTTTGACTTGACCAAAAATCTTGAAATATGCTATGTCTCGGCCAATATTTGAAATTTATATTAAAATAAATTTTTAATTTAATTAATTAAGGTACCTAGGGTAATTACTAAAGTACCCCTAAGTCTTTGGGTCCATAACTAACCCTTTTGGACTATCCTAGGTTAAGTACTAGGATGTTGCTTGAGTTATACTAGGTTAGTGTAAGAATTTCGATTAGACCCCTTTAATTTAATTAAGTTTTTAATTTAATTAATTAGGTGACCTAGGGTAATTACTAAACTACCCTTAAACGTTTAGGACCATAACTAACTCTTCCGACCATCCTAGGTTAGGTACTACGTTGTCTCTTTAACTAGTTTCTAGGTTAGTGTCACCCAATTAAGTCTTAGGTTGTCGGGTGTACTAGATAATTTATTTATGTTTGTCCTAGGTTAGTTAGTTATTTAGGTCAGTAGGTTAGATTCTTGAAGTAGTTAGAGAGATAGGCCCCACATGGTGGAACCCTTGTGCATGCCTGCCCCCTCACTACCCTAACCGAATTCGATTAGGGTGGTCCCCTCATTGACCGTTTCTCTCCATGTGCTTCCACATTGGCTGTCACATATGTTTCTTGTGCTTTAATAACAAACTATTCTTGATGGTTCATTTTGAATGCTTACTTATTGTCCCAAGGATCCTCAATATGTCCTTGGGCACTGCTTAATCTACATGCTTATTTTAATTGGTCATGTACTGTGGTGCCTAGGCTTGACACATGGATGCCTAGCACCTAATTTTCTAATTGAAATTTATTGTATTTTATCTTAGGGTCTTTATTGCAGGTATATCTCTTAAACAAGCTCATTAATACTTAGAAAAATTGGCTAACACCCTTTATGCCAATATTTTCAAATATTCCAAAGATTTTGCTTATTTCGGCATTGTATAGAAATTGTCTAATACCCCTTAGCCAATATTCTATATTGTGCAAACTATTACTCAATATTAGACATTGGAAGGCCTATATATCCCCAATATGCATTTTTAAAGACCTATTGGGCTATTCACTAAACATGCAATTTTCCATAATGTAACATTATCCCCTCCTTAGGAACATTCGTCCTCGAATGACATTATATATCATTTTTTTAATATAAAGAGGGTGATTTTTGAAAACACTTTAACATGCTCGGAACTTTATTCGTTGTTAATTTCTTATTTGAACTTACTCTGGATGATGCATATTACTCAAGCTTATCTGAAGCTTCATATTTTAGATTGAGGAACTTCCTTTTCAGTCACACCTAACTTAATGCACATCACAACTCATGAAACACTAAAACAATATCTATGCTATACAAAACCAGCAACATGAATGGAAGCATGAACATATTTAACTCATATAGTGTAAGCATAACACACACACTTATGTAACTAAAACATAGCAGTAATAAATCAGAGTTTCTTAAACAAAAACCATACTTAGGAAGAGAATACATAACCTTAAGAACTGAATAAGTGAGGCAAACTGGGTCTCATATTGGCCTCATCCTTCCATGTTGCTCCTTCAACAAGGTGATTCCTCCATAACACCTTCACGGTGGGAACCTACTTGTTCATGATTCGTTTCACTTGGCGATCTAAAAATTCAATAGGAACCTCTTCATAAGAATGGTTCTCATCGACTCCTAACCCCTTAGGTAACATCTTGTTGTCTTTAAGATTGGAAACTATTTGGCTTGTTGGATTTGAACCACGCCCTTATGTGAACCTTAGAATAACCTTTGGTAGAAGGATCTCAAGTGATGTGTGTTGGTGAATTGTAAGTGTATTTGTCTAAATAAATTTAGTCTTTAGGATCAAATAGGTGTGCCTAGAGAGGGTTTATGGGAGGTCTCTCTTTGTCTTACTTATGTTAGTCTTAGCATAACTTTTAGAGAGAAAGTTGCATGTTAAATGGGTTCACTGTGAATTTGAGTTAATTCATTGTAACATTGACATAGGTCACTATAATGTTCCTTAAAAAGTTAGGTAATGCTTATGTGATATCTTATGTGTTTCTAAGGTGTTAAATGTTGTTCTTATGCCTATACTATGGTGTTTTAATAAAAAAGAGTATATTTTGATTGAATGTCATTTTTCATGATTTTATGCATTAAGTCATAATTAGTACAAGTGTTTGTACTAATTCTATACATTTTATATATATATACACGTGAAGGTGGATGGTGAAAAGGCAGCTTAAAGTAAAGTCTGGATTCTAGTTATCGTTCAAGCAAAGTTGAAGTATATCCTTCTTGACTCTAGGTCATAATCCTCTTTAGATGTATTTTCATTCAAAATATTGTAATAGACTAAGTATTTCTATATTTGTATTGTATGGGTTGTGTCCCAAGTATTCTTCAGTCTAAGATTTGAATATGTTGAGAATTAGTGTTTTCCTATGATTTTAATAAGAAAGATGTTATAATAATTTCATGTGAAAAGTTTTAATTCCGCACTAATTTTAATTCAGGTATGCAACGGATGATGTCAAAGGGATTGTACAAGACCTCCGAGAGGTCAAGTACGCCGTGTTTACAACCCAAGAATATCCTCTTTTCTAGGGTATGCATGAAGGTCGTGACACAATAATTCTACTTTTTCTCCATCAAGCATCCTTATTAACTAAGGTATGGAAGGTCATCACCTTTGGGACTCCTTTCCTGAAAGGGTTCTTGAAATTTGATTTTCCAATGTTTATAAAAACATGGGTTTCATTATTAATCACAAATTGATCTTTCAAATTGTATTGTTCTTGGTTTCTTTTGATTATTATGTATATAATATTATTCATTATTGGTTAAGTAGGGTAGTTCTCAATGTTAGACCTAGTTCTATCGAAGAGATCATGAATTTACCCAATTGCCCTAACCTTAGGTGATGAATGGATGATAAATTGAATAGTGATGATGCAATTGACTTATTTCATGTGTTAATTACTATTATATGATGTTATTGAAGCTATTAAGGGATGAATATAGTTGGTTAATGGTAAGACGATGGAATAAGTCTTGTGAAGGTAAATTAGTAAAACCTATGATCTTGAATTCTTACATCAATTGTGATGGATTGTACTTGATGATGATGTTCACTTGAAGTAATAATTGTTGTTAGATTAGAATGTTGATTGTATGATGAATGTAATTGAAATGTATTCATCTTATGGATTGTGAGAATATGATTAAGGTATGATTATATATGGTTGATTGTTGATCAATTATATGCCTTACTATGATATGATGATTATAATGTCTAAATTTCACATAGGAGGGTTGTATTAAATGGAAGTTCTCATGGAATTCCTATTGAGCTAATGGTTTGATAAACAAGAGCTAATGGTTCTCAAACTAACTTCTCAAATAAGAAGTAAAGCGGTCGTGTCAAGTAAATAACCCAACTAGTGAGGTTGGGATCGTTCCCACGAGGAAAATAGTTTAGACTTAACTTCAACCTGTTATTACTATTGTTTAGTCAATGAATTCCTTGGAAAGTAAAAACAATAAAAGGGGGGTTTCTAGTTCTAAATGAGTGAAAATAACTAACGAAATTGAAAGAGACATTTAACAGCTTTGAAAGTTGGAGTTTAATCAATTAATCAATGTAAGTAGGGTTTACGTGTTCCCCACAGGTTCATAACTTGATAATTCTAACTATAACAGTTCTTTCCTAGTATCTTGCATG